>NC_134833.1:2499533-2727716 GCF_004210375.1 Tachypleus tridentatus | reverse complement strand
TAGATCTAGTTATGAAGACTGTGTATTAAGATAACAAAATGTTATTACTGACACAATAGATCTAGTTATGAAGACTGTGTATTAAGATAACAAAATGTTATTACTGACACAATAGATCTAGTTATGAAGACTGTGTATTAAGATAACAAGATGTTATTACTGACACAATAGATCTAGTTATGAAGACTGTGTATTAAGATAACAAGATGTTATTACTGACACAATAGATCTAGTTATGAAGACTGTGTATTAAGATAACAAAATGTTATTACTGACACAATAGATCTAGTTATGAAGACTGTGTATTAAGATAACAAGATGTTATTACTGACACAATAGATCTAGTTATGAAGACTGTGTATTAAGATAACAAGATGTTATTACTGACACAATAGATCTAGTTATGAAGACTGTGTATTAAGATAACAAACAAGATGTTATTACTGACACAATAGATCTAGTTATGAAGACTGTGTATTAAGATAACAAAATGTTATTACTGACACAATAGATCTAGTTATGAAGACTGTGTATTAAGATAACAAAATGTTATTACTGACACAATAGATCTAGTTATGAAGACTGTGTATTAAGATAACAAAATGTTATTACTGACACAATAGATCTAGTTATGAAGACTGTGTATTAAGATAACAAAATGTTATTACTGACACAATAGATCTAGTTATGAAGACTGTGTATTAAGATAACAAGATGTTATTACTGACACAATAGATCTAGTTATGAAGACTGTGTATTAAGATAACAAGATGTTATTGACAAGATGTTATTACACACAATAGATCTGTTATGAAGACTGTGTATTAAGATAACTGATTACACAATAGATCTAGTTATGAAGACTGTGTATTAAGATAACAAGATCTAGTTATGAAGACTGTGTATTAAGATAACAAGATGTTATTACTGACACAATAGATCTAGTTATGAAGACTGTGTATTAAGATAACAAAATGTTATTACTGACACAATAGATCTAGTTATGAAGACTGTGTATTAAGATAACAAAATGTTATTACTGACACAATAGATCTAGTTATGAAGACTGTGTATTAAGATAACAAAATGTTATTACTGACACAATAGATCTAGTTATGAAGACTGTGTATTAAGATAACAAAATGTTATTACTGACACAATAGATCTAGTTATGAAGACTGTGTATTAAGATAACAAGATGTTATTACTGACACAATAGATCTAGTTATGAAGACTGTGTATTAAGATAACAAAATGTTATTACTGACACAATAGATCTAGTTATGAAGACTGTGTATTAAGATAACAAAATGTTATTACTGACACAATAGATCTAGTTATGAAGACTGTGTATTAAGATAACAAGATGTTATTACTGACACAATAGATCTAGTTATGAAGACTGTGTATTAAGATAACAAGATGTTATTACTGACACAATAGATCTAGTTATGAAGACTGTGTATTAAGATAACAAAATGTTATTACTGACACAATAGATCTAGTTATGAAGACTGTGTATTAAGGTAAGAAGATGTTATTACTGACACAATAGATCTAGTTATGAAGATTGTGTAGTAAGATAACAAGATGTTATTACTAACACAATAGATCTAGTTATGAAGACTGTGTATTAAGATAACAAGATGTTATTACTGACACAATAGATCTAGTTATGAAGACTGTGTATTAAGATAACAAAATGTTATTACTGACACAATAGATCTAGTTATGAAGACTGTGTATTAAGATAACAAAATGTTATTACTGACACAATAGATCTAGTTATGAAGACTGTGTATTAAGATAACAAAATGTTATTACTGACACAATAGATCTAGTTATGAAGACTGTGTATTAAGATAACAAGATGTTATTGACACAATGATCTAGTTATGAAGACTCTTATTAAGATAACACAATAGATCTAGTTATGAAGACTGTGTATTAAGATAACAATTAAGATAACAAGATGTTATTACTGACAATAGATCTAGTGAAGACTGTGTAATAAGATAATGAAGACTGTATTAAGATAACAAGATGTTATTACTGACACAATAGATCTAGTTATGAAGACTGTGTATTAAGATAACAAGATGTTATCACTGACACAATAGACAGTTATGAAGACTGTGTATTAAGATAACAAGATCTGAGATCTAGTTATGAAGACTGTGTATTAAGATAACAAGATGTTATTACTGACACAATAGATCTAGTTATGAAGACTGTGTATTAAGATAACAAGATGTTATTACTGACACAATAGATCTAGTTATGAAGACTGTGTATTAAGATAACAAAATGTTATTACTGACACAATAGATCTAGTTATGAAGACTGTGTATTAAGATAACAAGATGTTATTACTGACACAATAGATCTAGTTATGAAGACTGTGTATTAAGATAACAAGATGTTATTACTGACACAATAGATCTAGTTATGAAGACTGTGTATTAAGATAACAAGATGTTATTACTGACACAATAGATCTAGTTATGAAGACTGTGTATTAAGATAACAAGATGTTATTACTGACACAATAGATCTAGTTATGAAGACTGTGTATTAAGATAACAAAATGTTATTACTGACACAATAGATCTAGTTATGAAGACTGTGTATTAAGATAACAAAATGTTATTACTGACACAATAGATCTAGTTATGAAGACTGTGTATTAAGATAACAAAATGTTATCACTGACACAATAGATCTAGTTATGAAGACTGTGTATTAAGATAACAAAATGTTATTACTGACACAATAGATCTAGTTATGAAGACTGTGTATTAAGATAACAAAATGTTATTACTGACACAATAGATCTAGTTATGAAGACTGTGTATTAAGATAACAAAATGTTATTACTGACACAATAGATCTAGTTATGAAGACTGTGTATTAAGATAACAAAATGTTATTACTGACACAATAGATCTAGTTATGAAGACTGTGTATTAAGATAACAAGATGTTATTACTGACACAATAGATCTAGTTATGAAGACTGTGTATTAAGATAACAAAATGTTATTACTGACACAATAGATCTAGTTATGAAGACTGTGTATTAAGATAACAAAATGTTATTACTGACACAATAGATCTATTAAGATTATGACAGACTGATCTATTAAGATATTAAGATAACAAGATGTTATTACTGACACAATAGATCTAGTTATGAAGACTGTGTATTAAGATAACAAGATGTTATTACTGACACAATAGATCTAGTTATGAAGACTGTGTATTAAGATAACAAGATGTTATTACTGACACAATAGATCTAGTTATGAAGACTGTGTATTAAGATAACAAGATGTTATTACTGACACAATAGATCTAGTTATGAAGACTGTGTATTAAGATAACAAGATGTTATTACTGACACAATAGATCTAGTTATGAAGACTGTGTATTAAGATAACAAGATGTTATTACTGACACAATAGATCTAGTTATGAAGACTGTGTATTAAGATAACAAAATGTTATCACTGACACAATAGATCTAGTTATGAAGACTGTGTAATAGATCTAGTTAGTTATGAAGACTGTGTATTAAGATAACAAAATGTTATTACTGACACAATAGATCTAGTTATGAAGACTGTGTATTAAGATAACAAAATGTTATTACTGACACAATAGATCTAGTTATGAAGACTGTGTATTAAGATAACAATTACTGATGTTATTACTGACACAATAGATCTAGTTATGAAGACTGTGTATTAAGATAACAAGATGTTATTACTGACACAATAGATCTAGTTATGAAGACTGTGTATTAAGATAACAAGATGTTATTACTGACACAATAGATCTAGTTATGAAGACTGTGTATTAAGATAACAAGATGTTATTACTGACACAATAGATCTAGTTATGAAGACTGTGTATTAAGATAACAAGATGTTATTACTGACACAATAGATCTAGTTATGAAGACTGTGTATTAAGATAACAAGATGTTATTACTGACACAATAGATCTAGTTATGAAGACTGTGTATTAAGATAACAAGATGTTATTACTGACACAATAGATCTAGTTATGAAGACTGTGTATTAAGATAACAAAATGTTATCTGACACAATAGATCTAGTTATGAAGACTGTGTATTAAGATAACAAAATGTTATCACTGACACAATAGATCTAGTTATGAAGACTGTGTATTAAGATAACAAAATGTTATTACTGACACAATAGATCTAGTTATGAAGACTAGTCTAGTTATGATTAAGATAACAAGATGTTATTACTGACACAATAGATCTAGTTATGAAGACTGTGTATTAAGATAACAAGATGTTATTACTGACACAATAGATCTAGTTATGAAGACTGTGTATTAAGATAACAAGATGTTATTACTGACACAATAGATCTAGTTATGAAGACTGTGTATTAAGATAACAAATGTTATTACTGACACAATAGATCTAGTTATGAAGACTGTGTATTAAGATAACAAAATGTTATTACTGACACAATAGATCTAGTTATGAAGACTGTGTATTAAGATAACAAGATGTTATTACTGACACAATAGATCTAGTTATGAAGACTGTGTATTAAGATAACAAGATGTTATTACTGACACAATAGATCTAGTTATGAAGACTGTGTATTAAGATAACAAGATGTTATTACTGACACAATAGATCTAGTTATGAAGACTGTGTATTAAGATAACAAGATGTTATTACTGACACAATAGATCTAGTTATGAAGACTGTGTATTAAGATAACAAGATGTTATTACTGACACAATAGATCTAGTTATGAAGACTGTGTATTAAGATAACAAGATGTTATTACTGACACAATAGATCTAGTTATGAAGACTGTGTATTAAGATAACAAAATGTTATTACTGACACAATAGATCTAGTTATGAAGACTGTGTATTAAGATAACAAAATGTTATTACTGACACAATAGATCTAGTTATGAAGACTGTGTATTAAGATAACAAGATGTTATTACTGACACAATAGATCTAGTTATGAAGACTGTGTATTAAGATAACAAAATGTTATTACTGACACAATAGATCTAGTTATGAAGACTGTGTATTAAGATAACAAGATGTTATTACTGACACAATAGATCTAGTTATGAAGACTGTGTATTAAGATAACAAGATGTTATTACTGACACAATAGATCTAGTTATGAAGACTGTGTATTAAGATAACAAAATGTTATTACTGACACAATAGATCTAGTTATGAAGACTGTAACAAAATGTATTAAGATAACAATGATGTTATTACTGACACAATAGATCTAGTTATGAAGACTGTGTATTAAGATAACAAAATGTTATTACTGACACAATAGATCTAGTTATGAAGACTGTGTATTAAGATAACAAGATGTTATTACTGACACAATAGATCTAGTTATGAAGACTGTGTATTAAGATAACAAAATGTTATTACTGACACAATAGATCTAGTTATGAAGACTGTGTATTAAGATAACAAGATGTTATTACTGACACAATAGATCTAGTTATGAAGACTGTGTATTAAGATAACAAGATGTTATTACTGACACAATAGATCTAGTTATGAAGACTGTGTATTAAGATAACAAGATGTTATTACTGACACAATAGATCTAGTTATGAAGACTGTGTATTAAGATAACAAGATGTTATTACTGACACAATAGATCTAGTTATGAAGACTGACACAATGTATTATGAAGATAAAGATAACAAGATGTTATTACTGACACAATAGATCTAGTTATGAAGACTGTGTATTAAGATAACAAGATGTTATTACTGACACAATAGATCTAGTTATGAAGACTGTGTATTAAGATAACAAGATGTTATTACTGACACAATAGATCTAGTTATGAAGACTGTGTATTAAGATAACAAGATGTTATTACTGACACAATAGATCTAGTTATGAAGACTGTGTATTAAGATAACAAGATGTTATCACTGACACAATAGATCTAGTTATGAAGACTGTGTATTAAGATAACAAAATGTTATTACTGACACAATAGAACTAGTTATCAAGACTGTGTATTAAGATAACAAAATGTTATTACTGACACAATTGATCTAGTTATGAAGACTGTGTATTAAGATAACAAGATGTTATTACTGACACAATAGATCTAGTTATGAAGACTGTGTATTAAGATAACAAAATGTTTTCACTAACACAATAGATCAAGTGATGAAGACTGTGTATTAAGATAAAGATAACAAAATGTTATTACTGACACAATAGATCTAGTTATGAAGACTGATTAAGATAACAAAATGTTATTACTGACACAATAGATCTAGTTATGAAGACTGTATTAAGATAACAAAATGTTATTACTGACACAATATGAAGACTGTGTATTAAGATAACAAGATGTTATTACTGACACAATAGATCTAGTTATGAAGACTGTGTATTAAGATAACAAAATGTTATTACTGACACAATAGATCTAGTTATGAAGACTGTGTATTAAGATAACAAGATGTTATTACTGACACAATAGATCTAGTTATGAAGACTGTGTATTAAGATAACAAGATGTTATTACTGACACAATAGATCTAGTTATGAAGACTGTGTATTAAGATAACAAAATGTTATTACTGACACAATAGATCTAGTTATGAAGACTGTGTATTAAGATAACAAAATGTTATTACTGACACAATAGATCTAGTTATGAAGACTGTGTATTAAGATAACAAAATGTTATTACTGACACAATAGATCTAGTTATGAAGACTGTGTATTAAGATAACAAAATGTTATTACTGACACAATAGATCTAGTTATGAAGACTGTGTATTAAGATAACAAGATGTTATTACTGACACAATAGATCTAGTTATGAAGACTGTGTATTAAGATAACAAGATGTTATTACTGACACAATAGATCTAGTTATGAAGACTGTGTATTAAGATAACAAGATGTTATTACTGACACAATAGATCTAGTTATGAAGACTGTGTATTAAGATAACAAGATGTTATTACTGACACAATAGATCTAGTTATGAAGACTGTGTATTAAGATAACAAGATGTTATTACTGACACAATAGATCTAGTTATGAAGACTGTGTATTAAGATAACAAGATGTTATTACTGACACAATAGATCTAGTTATGAAGACTGTGTATTAAGATAACAAAATGTTATTACTGACACAATAGATCTAGTTATGAAGACTGTGTATTAAGATAACAAAATGTTATTACTGACACAATAGATCTAGTTATGAAGACTGTGTATTAAGATAACAAGATGTTATTACTGACACAATAGATCTAGTTATGAAGACTGTGTATTAAGATAACAAGATGTTATTACTGATTACTGACACAATAGATCTAGTTATGAAGACTGTGTATTAAGATAACAAGATGTTATTACTGACACAATAGATCTAGTTATGAAGACTGTGTATTAAGATAACAAGATGTTATTACTGACACAATAGATCTAGTTATGAAGACTGTGTATAAGACTGTGTATTAAGATAACAAGATGTTATTACTGACACAATAGATCTAGTTATGAAGACTGTGTATTAAGATAACAAGATGTTATTACTGACACAATAGATCTAGTTATGAAGACTGTGTATTAAGATAACAAAATGTTATTACTGACACAATAGATCTAGTTATGAAGACTGTGTATGTTATTGACACAATAGATCTAGTTATGAAGACTGTGTATTAAGATAACAAAATGTTATTACTGACACAATAGATCTAGTTATGAAGACTGTGTATTAAGATAACAAAATGTTATTACTGACACAATAGATCTAGTTATGAAGACTGTGTATTAAGATAACAAGATGTTATTACTGACACAATAGATCTAGTTATGAAGACTGTGTATTAAGATAACAAGATGTTATTACTGACACAATAGATCTAGTTATGAAGACTGTGTATTAAGATAACAAGATGTTATTACTGACACAATAGATCTAGTTATGAAGACTGTGTATTAAGATAACAAAATGTTATTACTGACACAATAGATCTAGTTATGAAGACTGTGTATTAAGATAACAAAATGTTATTACTGACACAATAGATCTAGTTATGAAGACTGTGTATTAAGATAACAAGATGTTATCTACTGACACAATAGATCTAGTTATGAAGACTGTGTATTAAGATAACAAGATGTTATTACTGACACAATAGATCTAGTTATGAAGACTGTGTATTAAGATAACAAAATGTTATTACTGACACAATAGATCTAGTTATGAAGACTGTGTATTAAGATAACAAAATGTTATTACTGACACAATAGATCTAGTTATGAAGACTGTGTATTAAGATAACAAAATGTTATTACTGACACAATAGATCTAGTTATGAAGACTGTGTATTAAGATAACAAAATGTTATCACTGACACAATAGATCTAGTTATGAAGACTGTGTATTAAGATAACAAAATGTTATTACTGACACAATAGATCTAGTTATGAAGACTGTGTATTAAGATAACAAAATGTTATGACACTGACACAATAGATCTAGTTATGAAGACTGTGTATTAAGATAACAAAATGTTATTACTGACACAATAGATCTAGTTATGAAGACTGTGTATTAAGATAACAAGATGTTATTACTGATACAATAGATCTAGTTATGGAGTCTATGTATTAAGATAACAAAATGTTATTACTGACACAATAGATCGAGTTATGAAGACTGTGTATTAAGATAACAAGATGTTATTACTGACACAATAGATCTAGTTATGAAGACTGTGTATTAAGATAACAAGATGTTATTACTGACACAATAGATCTAGTTATGAAGACTGTGTATTAAGATAACAAGATGTTATTACTGACACAATAGATCTAGTTATGAAGACTGTGTATTAAGATAACAAGATGTTATTACTGACACAATAGATCTAGTTATGAAGACTGTGTATTAAGATAACAAGATGTTATTACTGACACAATAGATCTAGTTATGAAGACTGTGTATTAAGATAACAAAATGTTATTACTGACACAATAGATCTAGTTATGAAGACTGTGTATTAAGATAACAAAATGTTATTACTGACACAATAGATCTAGTTATGAAGACTGTGTATTAAGATAACAAGATGTTATTACTGACACAATAGATCTAGTTATGAAGACTGAAGATGTTATTATAGATCTAGTTATGAAGACTGTGTATTAAGATAACAAGATCTAGTTATGACACTGTGTATTAAGATAACAAGATGATTACTGACACAATAGATCTAGTTATGAAGACTGTGTATTAAGATAACAAGATGTTATTACTGACACAATAGATCTAGTTATGAAGACTGTGTATTAAGATAACAAGATGTTATTACTGACACAATAGATCTAGTTATGAAGACTGTGTATTAAGATAACAAGATGTTATTACTGACACAATAGATCTAGTTATGAAGACTGTGTATTAAGATAACAAAATGTTATTACTGACACAATAGATCTAGTTATGAAGACTGTGTATTAAGATAACAAGATGTTATTACTGACACAATAGATCTAGTTATGAAGACTGTGTATTAAGATAACAAGATGTTATTACTGACACAATAGATCTAGTTATGAAGACTGTGTATTAAGATAACAAGATGTTATTACTGACACAATAGATCTAGTTATGAAGACTGTGTATTAAGATAACAAGATGTTATTACTGACACAATAGATCTAGTTATGAAGACTGTGTATTAAGATAAAGATAACAAAATGTTATTACTGACACAATAGATCTAGTTATGAAGACTGTGTATTAAGATAACAAAATGTTATTACTGACACAATAGATCTAGTTATGAAGACTGTGTATTAAGATAACAAAATGTTATTACTGACACAATAGATCTAGTTATGAAGACTGTGTATTAAGATAACAAAATGTTATTACTGACACAATAGATCTAGTTATGAAGACTGTGTATTAAGATAACAAGATGTTATTACTGACACAATAGATCTAGTTATGAAGACTGTGTATTAAGATAACAAGATGTTATTACTGACACAATAGATCTAGTTATGAAGACTGTGTATTAAGATAACAAAGACTGTTATTGTTACTGACACAATAGATCTAGTTATGAAGACTGTGTATTAAGATAACAAAATGTTATTACTGACACAAATAGATCTAGTTATGAAGACTGTGTATTAAGATAACAAAATGTTATTACTGACACAATAGATCTAGTTATGAAGACTGTGTATTAAGATAACAAGATGTTATTACTGACACAATAGATCTAGTTATGAAGACTGTGTATTAAGATAACAAAATGTTATTACTGACACAATAGATCTAGTTATGAAGACTGTGTATTAAGATAACAAGATGTTATTACTGACACAATAGATCTAGTTATGAAGACTGTGTATTAAGATAACAAAATGTTATTACTGACACAATAGATCTAGTTATGAAGACTGTGTATTAAGATAACAAAATGTTATTACTGACACAATAGATCTAGTTATGAAGACTGTGTATTAAGATAACAAGATGTTATTACTGACACAATAGATCTAGTTATGAAGACTGTGTATTAAGATAACAAGATGTTATTACTGACACAATAGATCTAGTTATGAAGACTGTGTATTAAGATAACAAGATGTTATTACTGACACAATAGATCTAGTTATGAAGACTGTGTATTAAGATAACAAGATGTTATTACTGACACAATAGATCTAGTTATGAAGACTGTGTATTAAGATAACAAGATGTTATTACTGACACAATAGATCTAGTTATGAAGACTGTGTATTAAGATAACAAGATGTTATTACTGACACAATAGATCTAGTTATGAAGACTGTGTATTAAGATAACAAGATGTTATTACTGACACAATAGATCTAGTTATGAAGACTGTGTATTAAGATAACAAAATGTTATTACTGACACAATAGATCTAGTTATGAAGACTGTGTATTAAGATAACAAGATGTTATTACTGACACAATAGATCTAGTTATGAAGACTGTGTATTAAGATAACAAGATGTTATTACTGACACAATAGATCTAGTTATGAAGACTGTGTATTAAGATAACAAAATGTTATTACTGACACAATAGATCTAGTTATGAAGACTGTGTATTAAGATAACAAAATGTTATTACTGACACAATAGATCTAGTTATGAAGACTGTGTATTAAGATAACAAGATGTTATTACTGACACAATAGATCTAGTTATGAAGACTGTGTATTAAGATAACAAAATGTTATTACTGACACAATAGATCTAGTTATGAAGACTGTGTATTAAGATAACAAAATGTTATTACTGACACAATAGATCTAGTTATGAAGACTGTGTATTAAGATAACAAAATGTTATTACTGACACAATAGATCTAGTTATGAAGACTGTGTATTAAGATAACAAAATGTTATTACTGACACAATAGATCTAGTTATGAAGACTGTGTATTAAGATAACAAAATGTTATTACTAAGATAATAACAATGATAGTGTATTAAGATAACAAAATGTTATTACTGACACAATAGATCTAGTTATGAAGACTGTGTATTAAGATAACAAAATGTTATTACTGACACAATAGATCTAGTTATGAAGACTGTGTATTAAGATAACAAAATGTTATTACTGACACAATAGATCTAGTTATGAAGACTGTGTATTAAGATAACAAGATGTTATTACTGACACAATAGATCTAGTTATGAAGACTGTGTATTAAGATAACAAGATGTTATTACTGACACAATAGATCTAGTTATGAAGACTGTGTATTAAGATAACAAGATGTTATTACTGACACAATAGATCTAGTTATGAAGACTGTGTATTAAGATAACAAGATGTTATTACTGACACAATAGATCTAGTTATGAAGACTGTGTATTAAGATAACAAGATGTTATTACTGACACAATAGATCTAGTTATGAAGACTGTGTATTAAGATAACAAGATGTTATTACTGACACAATAGATCTAGTTATGAAGACTGTGTATTAAGATAACAAGATGTTATTACTGACAAATAGATCTAGTTATGAAGACTGTGTATTAAGATAACAAAATGTTATAACAAAATACTGACACAATAGATCTAGTTATGAAGACTGTGTATTAAGATAACAAGATGTTATTACTGACACAATAGATCTAGTTATGAAGACTGTGTATTAAGATAACAAGATGTTATTACTGACACAATAGATCTAGTTATGAAGACTGTGTATTAAGATAACAAGATGTTATTACTGACACAATAGATCTAGTTATGAAGACTGTGTATTAAGATAACAAGATGTTATTACTGACACAATAGATCTAGTTATGAAGACTGTGTATTAAGATAACAAGATGTTATTACTGACACAATAGATCTAGTTATGAAGACTGTGTATTAAGATAACAAAATGTTATTACTGACACAATAGATCTAGTTATGAAGACTGTGTATTAAGATAACAAAATGTTATTACTGACACAATAGATCTAGTTATGAAGACTGTGTATTAAGATAACAAAATGTTATCACTGACACAATAGATCTAGTTATGAAGACTGTGTATTAAGATAACAAAGATAACAAGATGTTATTACTGACACAATAGATCTAGTTATGAAGACTGTGTATTAAGATAACAAAATGTTATTACTGACACAATAGATCTAGTTATGAAGACTGTGTATTAAGATAACAAGATGTTATTACTGACACAATAGATCTAGTTATGAAGACTGTGTATTAAGATAACAAAATGTTATTACTGACACAATAGATCTAGTTATGAAGACTGTGTATTAAGATAACAAAATGTTATTACTGACACAATAGATCTAGTTATGAAGACTGTGTATTAAGATAACAAGATGTTATTACTGACACAATAGATCTAGTTATGAAGACTGTGTATTAAGATAACAAGATGTTATTACTGACACAATAGATCTAGTTATGAAGACTGTGTATTAAGATAACAAGATGTTATTACTGACACAATAGATCTAGTTATGAAGACTGTGTATTAAGATAACAAGATGTTATTACTGACACAATAGATCTAGTTATGAAGACTGTGTATTAAGATAACAAGATGTTATTACTGACACAATAGATCTAGTTATGAAGACTGTGTATTAAGATAACAAGTAGATCTAGTTATGAAGACTGTGTATTAAGATAACAAGATGTTATTACTGACACAATAGATCTAGTTATGAAGACTGTGTATTAAGATAACAAGATGTTATTACTGACACAATAGATCTAGTTATGAAGACTGTGTATTAAGATAACAAGATGTTATTACTGACACAATAGATCTAGTTATGAAGACTGTGTATTAAGATAAGAAGATGTTATTAGTGACATAATTGATCTAGTTATGAAGACTGTGTATTAAGATAACAAAATAGATTATTACTGACACAATAGATCTAGTTATGAAGACTGTGTATTAAGATAACAAAATGTTATTACTGACACAATAGATCTAGTTATGAAGACTGTGTATTAAGATAACAAAATGTTATTACTGACACAATAGATCTAGTTATGAAGACTGTGTATTAAGATAACAAAATGTTATTACTGACACAATAGATCTAGTTATGAAGACTGTGTATTAAGATAACAAAATGTTATTACTGACACAATAGATCTAGTTATGAAGACTGTGTATTAAGATAACAAGATGTTATTACTGACACAATAGATCTAGTTATGAAGACTGTGTATTAAGATAACAAGATTTTATTACTGACACAATAGATCTAGTTATGAAGACTGTGTATTAAGATAACAAATGTTATTACTGACACAATAGATCTAGTTATGAAGACTGTGTATTAAGATAACAAAATGTTATTACTGACACAATAGATCTAGTTATGAAGACTGTGTATTAAGATAACAAAATGTTATTACTGACACAATAGATCTAGTTATGAAGACTGTGTATTAAGATAACAAAATGTTATTACTGACACAATAGATCTAGTTATGAAGACTGTGTATTAAGATAACAAAATGTTATTACTGACACAATAGATCTAGTTATGAAGACTGATGTATTAAGATAACAAAATGTTATTACTGACACAATAGATCTAGTTATGAAGACTGTGTATTAAGATAACAAGATGTTATTACTGACACAATAGATCTAGTTATGAAGACTGTGTATTAAGATAACAAGATGTTATTACTGACACAATAGATCTAGTTATGAAGACTGTGTAGATAAGATAACAAATAGATCTAGTTATGAAGACTGTGTACTGTTATTACTGACACAATAGATCTAGTTATGAAGACTGTGTATTAAGATAACAAAATGTTATTACTGACACAATAGATCTAGTTATGAAGACTGTGTATTAAGATAACAAGATGTTATTACTGACACAATAGATCTAGTTATGAAGACTGTGTATAAGATAACAAGATAGTTATGAACTGACTAGATCTAGTTATGAAGACTGTGTATTAAGATAACAAGATGTTATTACTGACACAATAGATCTAGTTATGAAGACTGTGTATTAAGATAACAAGATGTTATTACTGACACAATAGATCTAGTTATGAAGACTGTGTATTAAGATAACAAGATGTTATTACTGACACAATAGATCTAGTTATGAAGACTGTGTATTAAGATAACAAGATGTTATTACTGACACAATAGATCTAGTTATGAAGACTGTGTATTAAGATAACAAGATGTTATTACTGACACAATAGATCTAGTTATGAAGACTGTGTATTAAGATAACAAGATGTTATTACTGACACAATAGATCTAGTTATGAAGACTGTGTATTAAGATAACACAATGTTATTACTGACACAATAGATCTAGTTATGAAGACTGTGTATTAAGATAACAAAATGTTATTACTGACACAATAGATCTAGTTATGAAGACTGTGTATTAAGATAACAAGATGTTATTACTGACACAATAGATCTAGTTATGAAGACTGTGTATTAAGATAACAAGATGTTATTACTGACACAATAGATCTAGTTATGAAGACTGTGTATTAAGATAACAAAATGTTATCACTGACACAATAGATCTAGTTATGAAGACTGTGTATTAAGATAACAAAATGTTATTACTGACACAATAGATCTAGTTATGAAGACTGTGTATTAAGATAACAAAATGTTATTACTGACACAATAGATCTAGTTATGAAGACTGTGTATTAAGATAACAAGATGTTATTACTGACACAATAGATCTAGTTATGAAGACTGTGTATTAAGATAACAAGATGTTATTACTGACACAATAGATCTAGTTATGAAGACTGTGTATTAAGATAACAAGATGTTATTACTGACACAATAGATCTAGTTATGAAGACTGTGTATTAAGATAACAAGATGTTATTACTGACACAATAGATCTAGTTATGAAGACTGTGTATTAAGATAACAAAATGTTATTACTGACACAATAGATCTAGTTATGAAGACTATGTATTAAATAACAAAATGTTATTACTCACAAAATTAATCTAGTTATGAAGACTGTGTATTAAGATAACAAAATGTTATCACTGACACAATAGATCTAGTTATGAAGACTGTGTATTAAGATAACAAGATGTTATTACTGACACAATAGATCTAGTTATGAAGACTGTGTATTAAGATAACAAGATGTTATTACTGACACATGAAGACTGTGTATTAAGATAACAAGATGTTATTACTAACAAAATAGATCTAGTTATGAAGACTGTGTATTAAGATAACAAGATGTTATTACTGACACAATAGATCTAGTTATGAAGACTGTGTATTAAGATAACAAGATGTTATTACTGACACAATAGATCTAGTTATGAAGACTGTGTATTAAGATAACAAAATGTTATTACTGACACAATAGATCTAGTTATGAAGACTGTGTATTAAGATAACAAAATGTTATTACTGACACAATAGATCTAGTTATGAAGACTGTGTATTAAGATAACAATTACTGATGTTATTACTGATTAAGATAACAAGATGTTATTACAACACAATAGATCTAGTTATGAAGACTGTGTATTAAGATAACAAGATGTTATTACTGACACAATAGATCTAGTGATGAAGGCTGTGTTTTAAGATAACAAGATGTTTTTACTGACACAATAGATCTAGTTATGAAGACTGTGTATTAAGATAACAAAATGTTATTACTGACACAATAGATCTAGTTATGAAGACTGTGTATTAAGATAACAATGATGTTATTACTGACACAATATATCTAGTTATGAAGACTGTGTATTAAGAAAATAAGATGTTATTACTGACACAATAGATGTAGTTATGAAGACTGTGTATTAAGATAACAAAATGTTATTACTGACACAATAGATCTAGTTATGAAGACTGTGTATTAAGATAACAAAATGTTATTACTGACACAATAGATCTAGTTATGAAGACTGTGAATTAAGATAACAAAATGTTATCCCTGACACAATAGATCTAGTAATGAAGACTGTGTATTAAGATAATAAAATGTTTTCACTAACACAATAGATCAAGTGATGAACACTGTGAATAAAGATAACAAAATGTTATTACTGACACAATAGATCTAGTTATGAAGACTGTGTATTAAGATAACAAGATGTTATTACTGACACAATAGATCTAGTTATGAAGACTGTGTATTAAGATAACAAGATGTTATTACTGACACAATAGATCTAGTTATGAAGACTGTGTATTAAGATAACAAGATGTTATTACTGACACAATAGATCTAGTTATGAAGACTGTGTATTAAGATAACAAAATGTTATTACTGACACAATAGATCTAGTTATGAAGACTGTGTATTAAGATAACAAGATGTTATTACTGACACAATAGATCTAGTTATGAAGACTGTGTATTAAGATAACAAGATGTTATTACTGACACAATAGATCTAGTTATGAAGACTGTGTATTAAGATAACAAGATGTTATATTGACTGACACAATAGATCTAGTTATGAAGACTGTGTATTAAGATAACAAGATGTTATTACTGACACAATAGATCTAGTTATGAAGACTGTGTATTAAGATAACAAGATGTTATTACTGACACAATAGATCTAGTTATGAAGACTGTGTATTAAGATAACAAGATGTTATTACTGACACAATAGATCTAGTTATGAAGACTGTGTATTAAGATAACAAGATGTTATTACTGACACAATAGATCTAGTTATGAAGACTGTGTATTAAGATAACAAGATGTTATTACTGACACAATAGATCTAGTTATGAAGACTGTGTATTAAGATAACAAAATGTTATTACTGACACAATAGATCTAGTTATGAAGACTGTGTATTAAGATAACAAGATGTTATTACTGACACAATAGATCTAGTTATGAAGACTGTGTATTAAGATAACAAGATGTTATTACTGACACAATAGATCTAGTTATGAAGACTGTGTATTAAGATAACAAGATGTTATTACTGACACAATAGATCTAGTTATGAAGACTGTGTATTAAGATAACAAGATGTTATTACTGACACAATAGATCTAGTTATGAAGACTGTGTATTAAGATAACAAGATGTTATTACTGACACAATAGATCTAGTTATGAAGACTGTGTATTAAGATAACAAAATGTTATTACTGACACAATAGATCTAGTTATGAAGACTGTGTATTAAGATAACAAAATGTTATTACTGACACAATAGATCTAGTTATGAAGACTGTGTATTAAGATAACAAAATGTTATCACTGACACAATAGACTAGTTATGAAGACTGTGTATTAAGATAACAAAATGTTATTACTGAAGATAACAAAGATAACAAAATGTTATTACTGACACAATAGATCTAGTTATGAAGACTGTGTATTAAGATAACAAGAATGTTATTACTGACACAATAGATCTAGTTATGAAGACTGTGTATTAAGATAACAAAATGTTATTACTGACACAATAGATCTAGTTATGAAGACTGTGTATTAAGATAACAAGATGTTATTACTGACACAATAGATCTAGTTATGAAGACTGTGTATTAAGATAACAAGATGTTATTACTGACACAATAGATCTAGTTATGAAGACTGTGTATTAAGATAACAAGATGTTATTACTGACACAATAGATCTAGTTATGAAGACTGTGTATTAAGATAACAAGATGTTATTACTGACACAATAGATCTAGTTATGAAGACTGTGTATTAAGATAACAAAATGTTATTACTGACACAATAGATCTAGTTATGAAGACTGTGTATTAAGATAACAAAATGTTATTACTGACACAATAGATCTAGTTATGAAGACTGTGTATTAAGATAACAAGATGTTATTACTGACACAATAGATCTAGTTATGAAGACTGTGTATTAAGATAACAAGATGTTATTACTGACACAATAGATCTAGTTATGAAGACTGTGTATTAAGATAACAAGATGTTATTACTGACACAATAGATCTAGTTATGAAGACTGTGTATTAAGATAACAAGATGTTATTACTGACACAATAGATCTAGTTATGAAGACTGTGTATTAAGATAACAAGATGTTATTACTGACACAATAGATCTAGTTATGAAGACTGTGTATTAAGATAACAAGATGTTATTACTGACAATAGATCTAGTTATGAAGACTGTGTATTAAGATAACAAGATGTTATTACTGACACAATAGATCTAGTTATGAAGACTGTGTATTAAGATAACAAGATGTTATTACTGACACAATAGATCTAGTTATGAAGACTGTGTATTAAGATAACAAAATGTTATTACTGACACAATAGATCTAGTTATGAAGACTGTGTATTAAGATAACAAAATGTTATTACTGACACAATAGATCTAGTTATGAAGACTGTGTATTAAGATAACAAAATGTTATCACTGACACAATAGATCTAGTTATGAAGACTGTGTATTAAGATAACAAAATGTTATTACTGACACAATAGATCTAGTTATGAAGACTGTGTATTAAGATAACAAAATGTTATTACTGACACAATAGATCTAGTTATGAAGACTGTGTATTAAGATAACAAAATGTTATTACTAGTTATGAAGACTGTGTACACAATAGATCTAGTTATGAAGACTGTGTATTAAGATAACAAAATGTTATTACTGACACAATAGATCTAGTTATGAAGACTGTGTTATTACTGACACAATAGATCTAGTTATGAAGACTGTGTATTAAGATAACAAAATGTTATTACTGACACAATAGATCTAGTTATGAAGACTGTGTTTTAAGATAATAAGATGTTATTACTGACACAATAGATCTAGTTATTAAGACTGTGTATAAAAGAAAACAAGGTATTATCACTGACACAATAGATCTAGTTATGAAGACTGTGTATTAAGATAACAAAATGTTATTACTGACACAATAGATCTAGTTATGAAGACTGTGTATTAAGATAACAAAATGTTATTACTGACACAATAGATCTAGTTATGAAGACTGTGTATTAAGATAACAAGATGTTATTACTGACACAATAGATCTAGTTATGAAGACTGTGTATTAAGATAACAAAATGTTATTACTGACACAATAGATCTAGTTATGAAGACTGTGTATTAAGATAACAAAATGTTATTACTGACACAATAGATCTAGTTATGAAGACTGTGTATTAAGATAACAAGATGTTATTACTGACACAATAGATCTAGTTATGAAGACTGTGTATTAAGATAACAAAATGTTATTACTGACACAATAGATCTAGTTATGAAGACTCTGTATTAAGATAACAAAATGTTATTACTGACACAATAGATCTAGTTATGAAGACTGTGTATTAAGATAACAAGATGTTATTACTGACACAATAGATCTAGTTATGAAGACTGTGTATTAAGATAACAAGATGTTATTACTGACACAATAGATCTAGTTATGAAGACTGTGTATTAAGATAACAAGATGTTATTACTGACACAATAGATCTAGTTATGAAGACTGTGTATTAAGATAACAAGATGTTATTACTGACACAATAGATCTAGTTATGAAGACTGTGTATTAAGATAACAAGATGTTATTACTGACACAATAGATCTAGTTATGAAGACTGTGTATTAAGATAACAAGATGTTATTGACACTAGATCAGTTATGAAGACTGTGTAATAGATCTAGTTATGAAGACTGTGTATTAAGATAACAAGATGTTATTACTGACACAATAGATCTAGTTATGAAGACTGTGTATTAAGATAACAAGTTATGACACAATAGATCTAGTTATGAAGACTGTGTATTAAGATAACAAAATGTTATTACTGACACAATAGATCTAGTTATGAAGACTGTGTATTAAGATAACAAATTATGTTATTACTGACACAATAGATCTAGTTATGAAGACTGTGTATTAAGATAACAAGATGTTATTACTGACACAATAGATCTAGTTATGAAGACTGTGTATTAAGATAACAAAATGTTATTACTGACACAATAGATCTAGTTATGAAGACTGTGTATTAAGATAACAACAATGTTATTACTGACACAATAGATCTAGTTATGAAGACTGTGTATTAAGATAACAAAATGTTATTACTGACACAATAGATCTAGTTATGAAGACTGTGTATTAAGATAACAAGATGTTATTACTGACACAATAGATCTAGTTATGAAGACTGTGTATTAAGATAACAAGATGTTATTACTGACACAATAGATCTAGTTATGAAGACTGTGTATTAAGATAACAAGTTATGTTATTATGAAGACTGTGTATTAAGACACACATAGATCTAGTTATGAAGACTGTGTATTAAGATAACAAGATGTTATTACTGACACAATAGATCTAGTTATGAAGACTGTGTATTAAGATAACAAGATGTTATTACTGACACAATAGATCTAGTTATGAAGACTGTGTATTAAGATAACAAGATGTTATTACTGACACAATAGATCTAGTTATGAAGACTGTGTATTAAGATAACAAAATGTTATTACTGACACAATAGATCTAGTTATGAAGACTGTGTATTAAGATAACAAAATGTTATTACTGACACAATAGATCTAGTTATGAAGACTGTGTATTAAGATAACAAAATGTTATTACTGACACAATAGATCTAGTTATGAAGACTGTGTATTAAGATAACAAAATGTTATTACTGACACAATAGATCTAGTTATGAAGACTGTGTATTAAGATAACAAGATGTTATTACTGACACAATAGATCTAGTTATGAAGACTGTGTATTAAGATAACAAGATGTTATTACTGACACAATAGATCTAGTTATGAAGACTGTGTATTAAGATAACAAGATGTTATTACTGACACAATAGATCTAGTTATGAAGACTGTGTATTAAGATAACAAAATGTTATTACTGACACAATAGATCTAGTTATGAAGACTGTGTATTAAGATAACAAAATGTTATTACTGACACAATAGATCTAGTTATGAAGACTGTGTATTAAGATAACAAGATGTTATTACTGACACAATAGATCAATAGATCTAGTTATGAAGACTGTGTATTAAGATAACAAGATGTTATTACTGACACAATAGATCTAGTTATGAAGACTGTGTATTAAGATAACAAGATGTTATTACTGACACAATAGATCTAGTTATGAAGACTGTGTATTAAGATAACAAGATGTTATTACTGACACAATAGATCTAGTTATGAAGACTGTGTATTAAGATAACAAGATGTTATTACTGACACAATAGATCTAGTTATGAAGACTGTGTATTAAGATAACAAGATGTTATTACTGACACAATAGATCTAGTTATGAAGACTGTGTATTAAGATAAAGACTGTGTATTAAGATAACAAAATGTTATTACTGACACAATAGATCTAGTTATGAAGACTGTGTATTAAGATAACAAAATGTTATCACTGACACAATAGATCTAGTTATGAAGACTGTGTATTAAGATAACAAAATGTTATTACTGACACAATAGATCTAGTTATGAAGACTGTGTATTAAGATAACAAAATGTTATTACTGACACAATAGATCTAGTTATGAAGACTGTGTATTAAGATAACAAAATGTTATTACTGACACAATAGATCTAGTTATGAAGACTGTGTATTAAGATAACAAAATGTTATTACTGACACAATAGATCTAGTTATGAAGACTGTGTATTAAGATAACAAAATGTTATTACTGACACAATAGATCTAGTTATGAAGACTGTGTATTAAGATAACAAAATGTTATTACTGACACAATAGATCTAGTTATGAAGACTGTGTATTAAGATAACAAAATGTTATTAGTTATGAAGACTGTGTACTGATCACACAATAGATCTAGTTATGAAGACTGTGTATTAAGATAACAAAATGTTATTACTGACACAATAGATCTAGTTATGAAGACTGTGTATTAAGATAACAAAATGTTATTACTGACACAATAGATCTAGTTATGAAGACTGTGTATTAAGATAACAAGATGTTATTACTGACACAATAGATCTAGTTATGAAGACTGTGTATTAAGATAACAAGATGTTATTACTGACACAATAGATCTAGTTATGAAGACTGTGTATTAAGATAACAAGATGTTATTACTGACACAATAGATCTAGTTATGAAGACTGTGTATTAAGATAACAAGATGTTATTACTGACACAATAGATCTAGTTATGAAGACTGTGTATTAAGATAACAAGATGTTATTACTGACACAATAGATCTAGTTATGAAGACTGTGTATTAAGATAACAAGATGTTATTACTGACACAATAGATCTAGTTATGAAGACTGTGTATTAAGATAACAAAATGTTATTACTGACACAATAGATCTAGTTATGAAGACTGTGTATTAAGATAACAAAATGTTATTACTGACACAATAGATCTAGTTATGAAGACTGTGTATTAAGATAACAAAATGTTATTACTGACACAATAGATCTAGTTATGAAGACTGTGTATTAAGATAACAAACATGTTATTACTGACACAATAGATCTAGTTATGAAGACTGTGTATTAAGATAACAAAATGTTATTACTGACACAATAGATCTAGTTATGAAGACTGTGTATTAAGATAACAAGATGTTATTACTGACACAATAGATCTAGTTATGAAGACTGTGTATTAAGATAACAAGATGTTATTACTGACACAATAGATCTAGTTATGAAGACTGTGTATTAAGATAACAAGATGTTATTACTGACACAATAGATCTAGTTATGAAGACTGTGTATTAAGATAACAAAATGTTATCACTGACACAATAGATCTAGTTATGAAGACTGTGTATTAAGATAACAAAATGTTATTACTGACACAATAGATCTAGTTATGAAGACTGTGTATTAAGATAACAAAATGTTATTACTGACACAATAGATCTAGTTATGAAGACTGTGTATTAAGATAACAAAATGTTATGAAGACTACTGACACAATAGATCTATTATGAAGACTGTGTATTAAGATAACAAAATGTTATTACTGACACAATAGATCTAGTTATGAAGACTGTGTATTAAGATAACAAAATGTGTATATCTACTGACACAATAGATCTAGTTATGAAGACTGTGTATTAAGATAACAAAATGTTATTACTGACACAATAGATCTAGTTATGAAGACTGTGTATTAAGATAACAAAATGATATTACTGACACAATAGACCTAGTTATGAAACCTGTGTATTAAGATAACGAGATGTTATTACTGACACAATAGATCTAGTTATGAAGACTGTGTATTAAGATAACAAGATGTTATTACTGACACAATAGATCTAGTTATGAAGACTGTGTATTAAGATAACAAGATGTTATTACTGACACAATAGATCTAGTTATGAAGACTGTGTATTAAGATAAAAAAATGTTATTACTGACACAATTGATCTAGTTATGAAGACTGTGTATTAAGATAACAAGATGTTATACTGAAACAATAGATCTAGTTATGAAGACTGTGTTTTAAGAAAATAAGATGTTTTTACTGACACAATAGATCTAGTATTGAAGTCTGTGTATTAAGATAAGAAGATGTTATTACTGACACAATAGATCTAGTTATGAAGACTGTGTATTAAGATAACAAGATGTTATTACTGACACAATAGATCTAGTTATGAAGACTGTGTATTAAGATAACAAGATGTTATTACTGACACAATAGATCTAGTTATGAAGACTGTGTATTAAGATAACAAGATGTTATTACTGACACAATAGATCTAGTTATGAAGACTGTGTATTAAGATAACAAGATGTTATTACTGACACAATAGATCTAGTTATGAAGACTGTGTATTAAGATAACAAAATGTTATTACTGACACAATAGATCTAGTTATGAAGACTGTGTATTAAGATAACAAAATGTTATTACTGACACAATAGATCTAGTTATGAAGACTAGTTATGAAGACTGTGTATTAAGATAACAAGATGTTATTACTGACACAATAGATCTAGTTATGAAGACTGTGTATTAAGATAACAAGATGTTATTACTGACACAATAGATCTAGTTATGAAGACTGTGTATTAAGATAACAAGATGTTATGATTATTACTGACACAATAGATCTAGTTATGAAGACTGTGTATTAAGATAACAAAATGTTATTACTGACACAATAGATCTAGTTATGAAGACTGTGTATTAAGATAACAAAATGTTATTACTGACACAATAGATCTAGTTATGAAGACTGTGTATTAAGATAACAAGTGTTATTACTGACACAATAGATCTAGTTATGAAGACTGTGTATTAAGATAACAAGATGTTATTACTGACACAATAGATCTAGTTATGAAGACTGTGTAGATCTAAAGACTGATAACAAGATGTTATTATTACTGACACAATAGATCTAGTTATGAAGACTGTGTATTAAGATAACAAGATGTTATTACTGACACAATAGATCTAGTTATGAAGACTGTGTATTAAGATAACAAAATGTTATTACTGACACAATAGATCTAGTTATGAAGACTGTGTATTAAGATAACAAAATGTTATTACTGACACAATAGATCTAGTTATGAAGACTGTGTATTAAGATAACAAAATGTTATTACTGACACAATAGATCTAGTTATGAAGACTGTGTATTAAGATAACAAAATGTTATTACTGACACAATAGATCTAGTTATGAAGACTGTGTATTAAGATAACAAGATGTTATTACTGACACAATAGATCTAGTTATGAAGACTGTGTATTAAGATAACAAGATGTTATTACTGACACAATAGATCTAGTTATGAAGACTGTGTATTAAGATAACAAAATGTTATTACTGACACAATAGATCTAGTTATGAAGACTGTGTATTAAGATAACAAAATGTTATTACTGACACAATAGATCTAGTAGTTATGAAGACTGTGTATTAAGATAACAAAATGTTATTACTGACACAATAGATCTAGTTATGAAGACTGTGTATTAAGATAACAAGATGTTATTACTGACACAATAGATCTAGTTATGAAGACTGTGTATTAAGATAACAAGATGTTATTACTGACACAATAGATCTAGTTATGAAGACTGTGTATTAAGATAACAAGATGTTATTACTGACACAATAGATCTAGTTATGAAGACTGTGTATTAAGATAACAAGATGTTATTACTGACACAATAGATCTAGTTATGAAGACTGTGTATTAAGATAACAAGATGTTATTACTGACACAATAGATCTAGTTATGAAGACTGTGTATTAAGATAACAAGATGTTATTACTGACACAATAGATCTAGTTATGAAGACTGTGTATTAAGATAACAAGATGTTATTACTGACACAATAGATCTAGTTATGAAGACTGTGTATTAAGATAACAAAATGTTATTACTGACACAATAGATCTAGTTATGAAGACTGTGTATTAAGATAACAAAATGTTATTACTGACACAATAGATCTAGTTATGAAGACTGTGTATTAAGATAACAAGATGTTATTACTGACACAATAGATCTAGTTATGAAGACTGTGTATTAAGATAACAAAATGTTATTACTGACACAATAGATCTAGTTATGAAGACTGTGTATTAAGATAACAAAATGTTATCACTGACACAATAGATCTAGTTATGAAGACTGTGTATTAAGATAACAAGATGTTATTACTGACACAATAGATCTAGTTATGAAGACTGTGTATTAAGATAACAAGATGTTATTACTGACACAATAGATCTAGTTATGAAGACTGTGTATTAAGATAACAAAATGTTATTACTGACACAATAGATCTAGTTATGAAGACTGTGTATTAAGATAACAAAATGTTATTACTGACACAATAGATCTAGTTATGAAGACTGTGTATTAATAACAAGATGTTATTACTGACAATAGATAGATCTAGTTATGAAGACTGTGTATTAAGATAACAAGATGTTATTACTGACACAATAGATCTAGTTATGAAGACTGTGTATTAAGATAACAAGATGTTATTACTGAAATAATAGATCTAGTTATGAAGACTGTGTATTAAGATAAGAAGATGTTATTACTGACACAATAGATCTAGTTATGAAGACTGTGTATTAAGATAACAAGATGTTATTACTGACACAATAGATCTAGTTATGAAGACTGTGTATTAAGATAAC
Source organism: Tachypleus tridentatus (assembly GCF_004210375.1). Taxonomy (NCBI): domain Eukaryota; kingdom Metazoa; phylum Arthropoda; class Merostomata; order Xiphosura; family Limulidae; genus Tachypleus; species Tachypleus tridentatus. Next base: position 2,700,940 of record NC_134833.1, on the reverse strand, counting down.
AAGATGTTATTACTGACACAATAGATCTAGTTATGAAGACTGTGTATTAAGATAACAAAATGTTTATTACTGACACAATAGATCTAGTTATGAAGACTGTGTATTAAGATAGCAAAATGTTATCACTGACACAACAGATCTAGTTATGAAACTGTGTATTAAGATAACAAGATGTTATTACTGACACAATAGATCTAGTTATGAAGACTGTGTATTAAGATAACAAAATGTTATTACTGACACAATAGATCTAGTTATGAAGACTGTGTATTAAGATAACAAATGTGTTATTACTGACACAATAGATCTAGTTATGAAGACTGTGTATTAAGATAACAAGATGTTATTACTGACACAATAGATCTAGTTATGAAGACTGTGTATTAAGATAACAAAATGTTATTACTGACACAATAGATCTAGTTATGAAGACTGTGTATTAAGATAACAAAATGTTATTACTTAAGATAACAAAATGTTATTACTGACACAATAGATCTAGTTATGAAGACTGTGTATTAAGATAACAAAATGTTATTACTGACACAATAGATCTAGTTATGAAGACTGTGTATTAAGATAACAAAATGTTATTACTGACACAATAGATCTAGTTATGAAGACTGTGTATTAAGATAACAAGATGTTATTACTGACACAATAGATCTAGTTATGAAGACTGTGTATTAAGATAACAAGATGTTATTACTGACACAATAGATCTAGTTATGAAGAGATTAAGATAACAAGATGTTATTACACAGATAACAAGATGTTATTACTGACACAATAGATCTAGTTATGAAGACTGTGTATTAAGATAACAAAATGTTATTACTGACACAATAGATCTAGTTATGAAGACTGTGTATTAAGATAACAAGATGTTAACTGATGATCTAGTTATGAAGACTGTGTATTAAGATAACAAGATGTTATTACTGACACAATAGATCTAGTTATGAAGACTGTGACACAATAGATCTAGTTATGAAGACTGTGTATTAAGATAACAAGATGTTATTACTGACACAATATTAAGATAACAAAATGTTATTACTGACACAATAGATCTAGTTATGAAGACTGTGTATTAAGATAACAAAATGTTATTACTGACACAATAGATCTAGTTATGAAGACTGTGTATTAAGATAACAAAATGTTATTACTGACACAATAGATCTAGTTATGAAGACTGTGTATTAAGATAACAAGATGTTATTACTGACACAATAGATCTAGTTATGAAGACTGTGTATTAAGATAACAAAATGTTATTACTGACACAATAGATCTAGTTATGAAGACTGTGTATTAAGATAACAATGAAGACTGATTAAGATATTACTGACACAATAGATCTAGTTATGAAGACTGTGTATTAAGATAACAAAATGTTATTACTGACACAATAGATCTAGTTATGAAGACTGTGTATTAAGATAACAAGATGTTATTACTGACACAATAGATCTAGTTATGAAGACTCTGTATTAAGATAACAAAATATTATTACTGACACAATAGATCTAGTTATGAAGACTCATAATTAAGATTACAAAATGTTATTACTGACACAATTGATCTAGTTATGAAGACTGTGTATTAAGATAACAAAATGTTATTACTGACACAATAGATCTAGTTATGAAGACTGTGTATTAAGATAACAAAATGTTATTACTGACACAATAGATCTAGTTATGAAGACTGTGTATTAAGATAACAAGATGTTATTACTGACACAATAGATCTAGTTATGAAGACTGTGTATTAAGATAACAAGATGTTATTACTGACACAATAGATCTAGTTATGAAGACTGTATTAAGATAACAAAATGTTATTACTGACACAATAGATCTAGTTATGAAGACTGTGTATAACAAATGTAAGATAACTGTGTAAAGATAACAAGATGTTATTACTGACACAATAGATCTAGTTATGAAGACTGTGTATTAAGATAACAAGATGTTATTACTGACACAATAGATCTAGTTATGAAGACTGTGTATTAAGATAACAAGATGTTATTACTGACACAATAGATCTAGTTATGAAGACTGTGTATTAAGATAACAAGATGTTATTACTGACACAATAGATCTAGTTATGAAGACTGTGTATTAAGATAACAAGATGTTATTACTGACACAATAGATCTAGTTATGAAGACTGTGTATTAAGATAACAAGATGTTATTACTGACACAATAGATCTAGTTATGAAGACTGTGTATTAAGATAACAAGATGTTATTACTGACACAATAGATCTAGTTATGAAGACTGTGTATTAAGATAACAAAATGTTATTACTGACACAATAGATCTAGTTATGAAGACTGTGTATTAAGATAACAAAATGTTATCTGACACAATAGATCTAGTTATGAAGACTGTGTATTAAGATAACAAGATGTTATTACTGACACAATAGATCTAGTTATGAAGACTGTGTATTAAGATAACAAAATGTTATTACTGACACAATAGATCTAGTTATGAAGACTGTGTATTAAGATAACAAACATGTTATTACTGACACAATAGATCTAGTTATGAAGACTGTGTATTAAGATAACAAGATGTTATTACTGACACAATAGATCTAGTTATGAAGACTGTGTATTAAGATAACAAATCTATGTTATTACTGACAAGATGTTAATAGATCTAGTTATGAAGACTGTGTATTAAGATAACAAAATGTTATTACTGACACAATAGATCTAGTTATGAAGACTGTGTATTAAGATAACAAAATGTTATTACTGACACAATAGATCTAGTTATGAAGACTGTGTATTAAGATAACAAGATGTTATTACTGACACAATAGATCTAGTTATGAAGACTGTGTATTAAGATAACAAGATGTTATTACTGACACAATAGATCTAGTTATGAAGACTGTGTATTAAGATAACAAGATGTTATTACTGACACAATAGATCTAGTTATGAAGACTGTGTATTAAGATAACAAGATGTTATTACTGACACAATAGATCTAGATCTGTGTATTAGTTTATTGAAGACTGTGTATTAAGATAACAAGATGTTATTACTGACACAATAGATCTAGTTATGAAGACTGTGTATTAAGATAACAAGATGTTATTACTGACACAATAGATCTAGTTATGAAGACTGTGTATTAAGATAACAAATGTTATTACTGACACAATAGATCTAGTTAGTTATGAAGACTGTGTATTAAGATAACAAAATGTTATTACTGACACAATAGATCTAGTTATGAAGACTGTGTATTAAGATAACAAGATGTTATTACTGACACAATAGATCTAGTTATGAAGACTGTGTATTAAGATAACAAAATGTTATTACTGACACAATAGATCTAGTTATGAAGACTGTGTATTAAGATAACAAAATGTTATTACTGACACAATAGATCTAGTTATGAAGACTGTGTATTAAGATAACAAAATGTTATTACTGACACAATAGATCTAGTTATGAAGACTGTGTATTAAGATAACAAGATGTTATTACTGACACAATAGATCTAGTTATGAAGACTGTGTATTAAGATAACAAGATGTTATTACTGACACAATAGATCTAGTTATGAAGACTGTGTATTAAGATAACAAGATGTTATTACTGACACAATAGATCTAGTTATGAAGACTGTGTATTAAGATAACAAGATGTTATTACTGACACAATAGATCTAGTTATGAAGACTGTGTATTAAGATAACAAAATGTTATTACTGACACAATAGGTCTAGTTATGAAGACTGTGTATTAAGATAACAAAATGTTATTACTGACACAATAGATCTAGTTATGAAGACTGTGTATTAAGAAAACAAGATGTTATTACTGACACAATAGATCTAGTTATGAAGACTGTGTATTAAGATAACAAGATGATAACAAATAGATAGTTATGAAGACTTGTATTACTAACACAATAGATGACACAATAGATCTAGTTATGAAGACTGTGTATTAAGATAACAAAATGTTATTACTGACACAATAGATCTAGTTATGAAGACTGTGTATTAAGATAACAAAATGTTATTACTGACACAATAGATCTAGTTATGAAGACTGTGTATTAAGATAACAAGATGTTATTACTGACACAATAGATCTAGTTATGAAGACTGTGTATTAAGATAACAAGATGTTATTACTGACACAATAGATCTAGTTATGAAGACTGTGTATTAAGATAACAAGATGTTATTACTGACACAATAGATCTAGTTATGAAGACTGTGTATTAAGATAACAAGATGTTATTACTGACACAATAGATCTAGTTATGAAGACTGTGTATTAAGATAACAAAATGTTATCACTGACACAATAGATCTAGTTATGAAGACTGTGTATTAAGATAACAAAATGTTATTACTGACACAATAGATCTAGTTATGAAGACTGTGTATTAAGATAACAAAATGTTATTACTGACACAATAGATCTAGTTATGAAGACTGTGTATTAAGATAACAAAATGTTATCACTGACACAATAGATCTAGTTATGAAGACTGTGTATTAAGATAACAAAATGTTATTACTGACACAATAGATCTAGTTATGAAGACTGTGTATTAAGATAACAAGATGTTATTACTGACACAATAGATCTAGTTATGAAGACTGTGTATTAAGATAACAAGATGTTATTACTGACACAATAGATCTAGTTATTAACTCTGTGTATAAAAGAAAACAAAATGTTATTATCACTGACACAATAGATCTAGTTATGAAGACTGTGTATTAAGATAACAAAATGTTATTACTGACACAATAGATCTAGTTATGAAGACTGTGTATTAAGATAACAAGATGTTATTACTGACACAATAGATCTAGTTATGAAGACTGTGTATTAAGATAACAAGATGTTATTACTGACACAATAGATCTAGTTATGAAGACTGTGTATTAAGATAACAAGATGTTATTACTGACACAATAGATCTAGTTATGAAGACTGTGTATTAAGATAACAAGATGTTATTACTGACACAATAGATCTAGTTATGAAGACTGTGTATTAAGATAACAAGATGTTATTACTGACACAATAGATCAGTTATGAAGACTGTGTATTAAGATAACAAGATCTAGATCTAGTTATGAAGACTGTGTATTAAGATAACAAGATGTTATTACTGACACAATAGATCTAGTTATGAAGACTGTGTATTAAGATAACAAGATGTTATTACTGACACAATAGATCTAGTTATGAAGACTGTGTATTAAGATAACAAAATGTTATTACTGACACAATAGATCTAGTTATGAAGACTGTGTATTAAGATAACAAAATGTTATTACTGACACAATAGATCTAGTTATGAAGACTGTGTATTAAGATAACAAGATGTTATTACTGACACAATAGATCTAGTTATGAAGACTGTGTATTAAGATAACAAAATGTTATTACTGACACAATAGATCTAGTTATGAAGACTGTGTATTAAGATAACAAAATGTTATTACTGACACAATAGATCTAGTTATGAAGACTGTGTATTAAGATAACAAGATGTTATTACTGACACAATAGATCTAGTTATGAAGACTGTGTATTAAGATAACAAGATGTTATTACTGACACAATAGATCTAGTTATGAAGACTGTGTATTAAGATAACAAAATGTTATCACTGACACAATAGATCTAGTTATGAAGACTGTGTATTAAGATAACAAAATGTTATTACTGACACAATAGATCTAGTTATGAAGACTGTGTATTAAGATAACAAGATGTTATTACTGACACAATAGATCTAGTTATGAAGACTGTGTATTAAGATAACAAATGTTATTACTGACACAATAGATCTAGTTATGAAGACTGTGTATTAAGATAACAAGATGTTATTACTGACACAATAGATCTAGTTATGAAGACTGTGTATTAAGATAACAAGATGTTATTACTGACACAATAGATCTAGTTATGAAGACTGTGTATTAAGATAACAAGATGTTATTACTGACACAATAGATCTAGTTATGAAGACTGTGTATTAAGATAACAAGATGTTATTACTGACACAATAGATCTAGTTATGAAGACTGTGTATTAAGATAACAAAATGTTATTACTGACACAATAGATCTAGTTATGAAGACTGTGTATTAAGATAACAAAATGTTATTACTGACACAATAGATCTAGTTATGAAGACTGTGTATTAAGATAACAAAATGTTATTACTGACACAATAGATCTAGTTATGAAGACTGTGTATTAAGATAACAAGATGTTATTACTGACACAATAGATCTAGTTATGAAGACTGTGTATTAAGATAACAAGATGTTATTACTGACACAATAGATCTAGTTATGAAGACTGTGTATTAAGATAACAAAATGTTATCACTGACACAATAGATCTAGTTATGAAGACTGTGTATTAAGATAACAAAATGTTATCACTGACACAATAGATCTAGTTATGAAGACTGTGTATTAAGATAACAAAATGTTATTACTGACACAATAGATCTAGTTATGAAGACTGTGTATTAAGATAACAAGATGTTATTACTGACACAATAGATCTAGTTATGAAGACTGTGTATTAAGATAACAAGATGTTATTACTGACACAATAGATCTAGTTATGAAGACTGTGTATTAAGATAACAAGATGTTATTACTGACACAATAGATCTAGTTATGAAGACTGTGTATTAAGATAACAAAATGTTATTACTGACACAATAGATCTAGTTATGAAGACTGTGTATTAAGATAACAAGATGTTATTACTGACACAATAGATCTAGTTATGAAGACTGTGTATTAAGATAACAAGATGTTATTACTGACACAATAGATCTAGTTATGAAGACTGTGTATTAAGATAACAAAATGTTATTACTGACACAATAGATCTAGTTATGAAGACTGTGTATTAAGATAACAAAATGTTATTACTGACACAATAGATCTAGTTATGAAGACTGTGTATTAAGATAACAAGATGTTATTACTGACACAATAGATCTAGTTATGAAGACTGTGTATTAAGATAACAAAATGTTATTACTGACACAATAGATCTAGTTATGAAGACTGTGTATTAAGATAACAAAATGTTATTACTGACACAATAGATCTAGTTATGAAGACTGTGTATTAAGATAACAAGATGTTATTACTGACACAATAGATCTAGTTATGAAGACTGTGTATTAAGATAACAAGATGTTATTACTGACACAATAGATCTAGTTATGAAGACTGTGTATTAAGATAATAAATATGTTATTACTGACACAATAGATTATAGTTATGAAGACTGTGTATTAAGATAACAAAATGTTATTACTGACACAATAGATCTAGTTATGAAGACTGTGTATTAAGATAACAAGATGTTATTACTGACACAATAGATCTAGTTATGAAGACTGTGTATTAAGATAACAAAATGTTATTACTGACACAATAGATCTAGTTATGAAGACTGTGTATTAAGATAACAAGATGTTATTACTGACACAATAGATCTAGTTATGAAGACTGTGTATTAAGATAACAAGATGTTATTACTGACACAATAGATCTAGTTATGAAGACTGTGTATTAAGATAACAAAATGTTATCACTGACACAATAGATCTAGTTATGAAGACTGTGTATTAAGATAACAAAATGTTATTACTGACACAATAGATCTAGTTATGAAGACTGTGTATTAAGATAACAAGATGTTATTACTGACACAATAGATCTAGTTATGAAGACTGTGTATTAAGATAACAAGATGTTATTACTGACACAATAGATCTAGTTATGAAGACTGTGTATTAAGATAACAAGATGTTATTACTGACACAATAGATCTAGTTATGAAGACTGTGTATTAAGATAACAAGATGTTATTACTGACACAATAGATCTAGTTATGAAGACTGTGTATTAAGATAACAAGATGTTATTACTGACACAATAGATCTAGTTATGAAGACTGTGTATTAAGATAACAAGATGTTATTACTGACACAATAGATCTAGTTATGAAGACTGGGTATTAAGATAACAAAATGTTATTACTGACACAATAGATCTAGTTATGAAGATTGTGTATTAAGATAACAAGAAGGTTATTACTGACACAATAGATCTAGTTATGAAGACTGTGTATTAAGATAACAAGATGTTATTACTGACACAATAGATCTAGTTATGAAGACTGTGTATTAAGATAACAAAATGTTATTACTGACACAATAGATCTAGTTATGAAGACTGTGTATTAAGATAACAAAATGTTATTACTGACACAATAGATCTAGTTATGAAGACTGTATTAAGATAACAAGATGTTATTACTGACACAATAGATCTAGTTATGAAGACTAAAGATAACAAAATGTTATTACTGACACAATAGATCTAGTTATGAAGACTGTGTATTAAGATAACAAAATGTTATCACTGACACAATAGATCTAGTTATGAAGACTGTGTATTAAGATAACAAAATGTTATTACTGACACAATAGATCTAGTTATGAAGACTGTGTATTAAGATAACAAGATGTTATTACTGACACAATAGATCTAGTTATGAAGACTCTGTATTAAGATAACAAAATATTATCACTGCACAATAGTTCTAGTTATGAAGACTCTTAATTAAGATAACAAAATGTTATTACTGACACAATTGGTCTTGTTTTGAAGATTGTTTATTAAGATAACAAGATGTTATTACTAACACAATAGATCTAGTTATGAAGACTGAGTATTAAGATAACAAGATGTTATTACTAACAAAATAGAACAACTTGTGAAAACTGTGTATTAAGATAACAAGATGTTAATACTGACACAATAGATCTAGTGATGAAGACTGTGTATTAAGATAACAAAATGTTATTACTGACACAATAGATCGAGTTATGAAGACTGAGTATTAAGATAACAAGATGTTATTACTAACAAAATAGAACAACTTGTGAAAACTGTGTATTAAGATAACAAGATGTTAATACTGACACTAAAGATCTAGTGATGAAGACTGTGTATTAAATAACAAAATGTTATTACTGACACAATAGATCGAGTTATGAAGACTGGGTATTAAGATAACAAAATGTTATCACTGACACAATAGATCTAGTTATGAAGACTCTGTATTGAGATAACAAGATGGTTTTACTGACACAATAGATCTAGTTATGAAGACTCTGTATTAAGATAACAAAATATTATCACTGCACAATAGATCAAGTTATGAAGACTCTTAATTAAGATTACAAAATGTTATTACTGACATAATTGATCTAGTTATGAAGACTTTGTATTAAGATTACAAGATGTTATTACTGAAACAATAGATCTAGTTATTAAGATTGTGTATTAAGATAACAAGAAAATTTTACTAACACAATAGATCTAGTTATTAAGACTATGTATTAAGATAATAAGATGTTATTAGTGACACAATAGTTCTAGTTATGAAGACTCTTAATTAAGATTACAAAATGTTATTATTGACACAATTGGTCTTATTTTGAAGACTGTGTATTGAGATAAAAAGATGTTATTACTAACAAAATAGAGCTACTTGTGAAAACTGTGTATTAAGATAACAAAATGCTATCACTGAAACAATAGATCTAGTTATGAAGACTGTGTATTAAGAAATAAGATGTTATTACTAACAAAATATATCAACTTGTGAAAAGTGTGTATTAAGATAACGAGATGTTATTACTGACACAATAGATCGAGTTATGAAGACTCTGTATTAAGATAAAAAAAAATATTATCACTGCACAATAGATCAAGTTATGGAGACTCTTAATGAAGATAACAAAATGTTATTACTGACACAATTGATCTAGTTATAAAGACTGTGTATTAAGATAACAAGATGTTATTACTGAAACAATAGATCTAGTTATGAAGACTGTGTTTTAAGATAATAAGATGTTATAAGTGACACAATAGATCTAGTTATGAAGACTGGGTATTAAGATAACAAGATGTTATCACTGACGCAATAGATCTAGTTATGAAGACTGTGTATTAAGATAACAAGATGTTATTACTGACACAATAGAACTAGTTATGAAGATTGTGTATTAAGATAACAAGATGGTTTTACTGACACAATAGATCTTGTTATGAAGACTGTTTATTAAAATAACAAAATGATATCACTGACACAATAGATCTAGTCTAGTTATGAAAACTGTGTATTAAGATGACAAGATGTTATTACTGACACAATAGATCTAGTTATGAAGACTGTGTATTTAGATAACAAGGTGATATTACTGACACTATAGATCTAGTTGTGAATTCTGTGTATTATATAAGAACAGTTTATACTGACCCACAGTTCTAGTTGTGAATATCCTATATTAGCATAGGAACACGTTATTATTAGACAAATAGTTCTAGTTGTGAATACCCTATATTAACATAGGGACACGTTATTACTAGACAAACAGTTCTAGTTGTGAATACTATATATTAACATAGGGACACGTTATCACTAGACAAACAGTTCTAGTTGTGAATACCCTATATTAACATGGGGACACGTTATTACTAGAGAAACAGTTCTAGTTGTGAATACCCTATATTAACATGGGGACACGTTATTACTAGAGAAACAGTTCTAGTTGTGAATACCCTATATTAACATAGGGACACGTTATCACTAGGCAAACAGTTATAGGTGTGAATACCCTATATTCACATGGGGACACGTTATTACTAGACAAATAGTTCTAGTTGTGAATACCCTATATTAACATGGGGACACCTTATTTCTAGACAAACAGTTCTAGTTGTGAATACCCGATATTAATATTGGAGCACGTTATTATTAGACAAACAGTTCTAGTTGTGAAAACTATATATTAACATGGGGACACGTTATCACTAGACAAACAGTTCTAGTTGTGAATACCCTATATCAACATGAGTACACGTTATTACTAGAGAAACAGTTCTAGTTGTGAATACCCTATATTAACATAGGGACACGTTATCACTAGGCAAACAGTTATAGGTGTGAATACCCTATATTCACATGGGGACACGTTATTACTAGACAAATAGTTCTAGTTGTGAATACCCTATATTTACATGGGGACACCTTATTTCTAGACAAACAGTTCTAGTTGTGAATACCCGATATTAATATTGGAGCACGTTATTATTAGACAAACAGTTCTAGTTGTGAAAACTATATATTAACATGGGGACACGTTATCACTAGACAAACATTTCTAGTTGTGAATACCCTATATCAACATGGGTACACGTTATTACTAGAGAAACAGTTCTTGTTGTGAATACCCTATATTAACATAGGGACACGTTATCACTAGGCAAACAGTTATAGGTGTGAATACCCTATATTCACATGGGGACACGTTATTACTAGACAAATAGTTCTAGTTGTGAATACCCTATATTAACATGGGGACACCTTATTTCTAGACAAACAGTTCTAGTTGTGAATACCCTATATTAATATAGGAGCACGTTATTATTAGACAAACAGTTCTAGTTGTGAAAACTATATAATAAGAAAACAACAAGTTATTTCTAAACCAACAGTTCCTGTTGTAAAGACCGTGTTTTAATGTAAGACTTTAGAACTGGAAGATTAATTCAAGTTATCAAGACTTAATGTTAACAGAAGAAGAGTTTTACATTTTATTTTTGTATTTTGTCACTTACTACATGTTCTTTTAGTGTTTGTGACTACAGAATTATAACAGTCGCAACCGAATATTACGTGCAAAACTTACTCTTAATTTGTTTTTTAGTGGCATCTAGTAGCGGTAAAAGATACTTTAGGTAATTTGTGTTTTAATTAGTCTGTATCAGTTTAGTTCTAAATTGAATTTTGTCGCTAGTGATTTATTTCGTTTAATCATGAATTAAATGTTCCTTTTCTCGAAGACTAATGTGAAACAGGTTTTGTGATCTTCTATAGTCTCCTTATTATATTAATTAGATAGCTTTAAGCAGTATATAACCTTAAGTAATTCTTTTAGAGTTTGTTATATCTATCTACGCCCACAAATAAAGCCTACATTTCTGAAAGTTTAAAATAACTTATATGAATAACACTATGTGACGAAATTTTACTTTTTATTGTTCCTGGGCAGAATGTATTATTTCCCAATTGTTTATGTCTAAAGTGAATGGATAAAACCTATTTTTCTCTTAAAACTTTGCTTTTGTGACATGGGTAATGAAATTTTCAAATTTACCCATTTTTCAGAACATTCCAGGTAGATTCAGTGGTGAATAGCTGATAAAGAAATTCTGTAACTTACAAGAATTTTCTAGAATGTTGTAGAACTTACGAGAATAAATACAGGGTCTCACCACTTCAGTTCAGTTCTAACTGCCTAAGTGAACACATAGACCTATCTTATTTTATCAGAGATGGCATCAAAGAACTGCAAGCGTTCTCTAGACGCATTCTGCTATGTATGTGGCCAATTTATCAAGACAAGAGCGAAATGTGTGAAACCTACAAAACATTCTTCGGTATGCCTGTCGGGGATCCAGACAAACCCTGGGCACCTCGTTTTACCTGCGAGCGCTGCAAAAAAACTCTAGAAGGAAAGATGGACAATTTTTGCTTGAATAGTAAGATTTTATATTATAGAAATTTTAGACATTTCAATATTTTTATACCTTTTAATTTATTTTGTTTTTTAAATTTCCAATAGTATAGAAAAACTATCACATATAAAACATTTTGCATGAACCTGTTACACATTAGTTGTGGATGAAATTATTTTAATTTTAATAATAACAATTTTATTTTGCTCTTTGCAGGATGGTACAGAGGGGAAAAGAGAGCCATGGAGTTCGCTATTCCAAGAGATAATTTTATCCTTCATAATAACAATTCTATTTTGCTGCTTATTCATGGTGGACCCTATGAAACATTGAGCTGGCAAGAATACATCTGCTATCATGTATCTGGACCTTCCATCATCCATCACCCTAGTGCCACATTGCCCTGAACTCCCTGTACCTATTAAACCAGAGAGAAAGCAGCCATCCTCAGAAGAGAACAGTAAATCACAAGAGGAGGTAGACATCGAAAATCCAGATTACAATTTCAGAGGTGCAGCAGGTAAGAGAAGCCCATACTACCCCAACCAAAGAGACCTTAATTACTTCATGAGAGATCTTGGCCTTACAAAGTCGAATGCCGAGACTATATTTGCTGGCTGATACATGAAAGTGATTTACATTACAGTCACAAGTCTCGAAAAACTACTCACTTCTAAACATGTTTGTTCATTTTTGTACAGCTTTAGTATAAATACATGTAAATCTTGATTCATACGTTGTTTTATTCAGACCTTACATAAATGAAATTGTGCAAATTTGCCCGTTTTTACATAGAAAATAGGTTACTTTCTAAATTTCATTATCCAGGTCACAAAAGCGAAGTTCTAGTTGTGAAGACCGTGTATTAATACAAGAACAAGTTAGTACTGGACAAATAGTTCCAGTTGTAAAGATTGAATATTAACATTAGAAGTCGTTACTATTGATAGAATTGTTCTAGTTATGATGACCAAAGTTTAAACAACATGTTAATAAGATGTACCAGTGTTATTTAGACCAACGTTTAAGACACTAATTACTGGCCCAATTGTTCTACTCGTGAAGATTGTATATTAACCAAAGACCAAGTCACTACTGGTGAAATAGTTCTAGTTATGAAGATTGGTGTTAGAAGACGTTATCACTAACACATAAGTTTTACTTCTGGAGACTTCATATTAACATAAGAACAGTTAATACTGACCCAACAGTTCTAGTTGTGAATACCCTATATTAACATAGGGACACGTTATTACTAGACAAACAGTTCTAGTTGTGAAGACTATATATTAAGAAAACAACAAGTTATTACCGTGTTTTAAGGTAAGACTTTACAACTGGAAAATTAATTCAAGTTTTCAAGACTTAATGTTGACAGAAGAAGAGTTTCACATTTTATTATTGTATTTTGACACTTACTAAATGTTCGTTTAGTGTTTGTGACTACAGAATTATAACAGTCGCTACCGATTATTAGAAGCCAAAGAATATTCTCTGTGTGTTTTCCGCTGCTGTCTTCCGTGGTTGGATTCCCATTGGTGTGCTCAGTAGACAGCAAATTGTTGCTTTGGTCTAAGAAAAACACTCACTTTTTCTCCTGCCATCTAGTAGTGGTAAAAGTAACTTTGTGTAATTTTTGGCTTAATTAGTCTGTATCAGTTTAGTTATAAACTCAATGTTATCGGCAGTGATTTGTTATGTTGAATTATGAATTAAATGTTTTTATTCTCGCAGCCTAATATGAAACAGGTTTTGTGACCTTTTATTGTCTTCTCATTATATAAATCAGCACTTCAAGTTACGCCAGAGAACAACTCAGGTTTGTTTTTTTTTTCCATTCTTCTGGCTTCATCTCTTGACTAACATGAATATTAATTATAATTTTCGAGTAAGAAGGTTAAACTACTTTAAGACGACATTACTCTAATCTTGTGTAAAAGAGAAAATTTCTTATTTACTTACATGTAAATAAATGTAACTCGTTTTTAAATTTAGAAAACAGTGACGTTAGACAGATTTAGCCATTATATAACCCAACATGATTCTCCGTGAAATTATCTCTAGAACAATCTTGTAAAGTTTCTTAAGTCTAGCTACGCCCTCAAATAAAACCTACATCTATGAAACCTTTAAAATAAAATTTATGAATAATTAAACATGACTTGAACAATTACCCTAAGTATTAAAATTACAATTTTAGTAGATAACTCCGAACAAGAAGAAACAAGAATTCCATCTATAATGTATAATGTCTGCATCTACAAGATTAGTACAATTGTGTACAAATACTTCAAATTTCAACATCATATTAAAACACTTTAAACACTTAATAAAGCATGGAACCTGTTGAACCAGTATCATTTAGACCATTGTTTAAGTTACATGTTAATAAGTAGCACCAGTATTATTTAGACCATTGTTTAAGTTACATGTTAATAAGTAGTACCAGTATTATTTAGACCATTGTTTAAGTTACATGTTAATAAGTAGTACCAGTATTATTTAGACCATTGTTTAAGTTACATGTTAATAAGTAGTACCAGTATTATTTAGACCATTGTTTAAGTTACATGTTAATATGTAGTACCAGTATTATTTAGACCATTGTTTAAGTTACATGTTAATAAGTAGTACCAGTATTATTTAGACCATTGTTTAAGTTACATGTTAATAAGTAGTACCAGTATTATTTAGACCATTGTTTAAGTTACATGTTAATAAGTAGTACCAGTATTATTTAGACCATTGTTTAAGTTACATGTTAATAAGTAGTACCAGTATTATTTAGACCATTGTTTAAGTTACATGTTAATAAGTAGTACCAGTATTATTTAGACCATTGTTTTAAGAAAAATAAATTCTGCATAGTATCATGAGATCCTTTATGAGTGTCTTACAATTAAGCATCCATGGTGATTTCACAAACATGTATATTAAGGAACACTTACTTGTAGTTATATTTATAATAACAAACGTGTTATAAACAACACTTATTGATAGCTATATTTAGCATTTACAAGATATGATAAAAAGAAACACTTTTTCCAAATAATAACTTATTATTTGAAATAAGTAATAATAGTTCAATTGGGTTTGAGATGATTAAAGTTTAAAAAAGTATAAAAATAATTTTTTATATTTTTTTATATTTACAACACCAGATGACAGGTAAAGCAAGACGTTTATAAAGAATGTGCTGGGTTGAAAAACTGACGAAACATTGATGTGATTATCGCACGTGATTCTTGACCTCCTTATATGTGTATAAAGGAACATGATATTAATGTAATTAAAATACTTCAGCAATATTTTAAATATGTAGTCGAGATAAATCATAACTAAACGTAACAGCAGTCGTCGATAAAACATCTATATGTATGTGTTGAACTGTGCTATTTTAGCTAAGTTTAGCTGGTAACTAACCATACTAGGATGTCACTAGAGAGTGATACTATTCGACGTATGTATAGCATCTGTGTATCATTATAATACAGAGATTTAATGAGTTATTAATGAATAGTTGGGACGTATATAAAAGTTTATTTACTGTCACATAGTGACTGATAGGTTACCTAAGAAGCTATACGATAAATAAAAATCAAAAACATTATTCTAACCAAAGATAAATACTTTAAGTACGTTTTTATAAAGTATTGCTTAAACTAGAATGTCCAAACATCATTTACTGCTATTTAGTCAACATTAAACTAAATAATCAAGCACTATCTACTGTCATTCAGTAAAAAATAGGCTAGAATATAATAATCTGAATTATCGCTTAGTTACGAGTCAAGAAAACAAGGTTTCATCGGTTTAGTTATTACAACTTAATAGAATGTTATTTCGTATGTTATTCTTAGAAGAATGATTCAGTCAGGTTAAGATTTTATAGAAGATCAAGTTAAATTAAACTGGTGAAAAGTGTATCAAATCTCCTTGAAGTAGGTTTAGATTACAAACAAGTTAGGATGTTTAAATTATGGAAAACTTGCTAAACCAAGTGGGGATTGGAATGAAGCTGTTTAACATTGCCCGTGTTCTGATAATAGTGGTATGAAGGTTGTATAAGACGGGTTAATATCATGATAACAGTGTTATAATTTGTGAAGGTTATATAAGATGGGTTAATATCATGATAACAGTGTTATTATTTGTGAAGTTTATGTAACATTAGTTAATATCCCGATAACAATGTTATATATTGTGAAGGTTATGTAACATAAGTTAATATCACGATAGCAATGTTATATATTGTGAAGGTTATGTAACATGAGTTAATATCACGATAACAATGTTATAATTTGTGAAGTTTATGTAACATTAGTTAATATCACGATAACAATGTTATATATTGTGAAGGTTATGTAACATAAGTTAATATCACGATAGCAATGTTATATATTGTGAAGTTTATGTAACATGAGTTAACATCACGATAACAATGTTATTATTTGTGAATGTTATGTAAGCTGAGTTAATATCCCGATAACAATGCTACAGTTTATGAAGATTCTGTAAGGAAGTTAGTATTCTTACAACAGTGTTACAACCGGTATTTAGTAATATTATATGTGAATGTTGGCAAGTCACAAACAATATGCTAGCACTTTTCCCACGTACTTTATTTTGGGCAAAATGATGCAACAGACAAACAGCGTGGTCATAGCTTGGTAAACAGGAAGTAATGGAGATTGGCCACAAATCACGTGATGTTTGTACGATAATGAATCACTTTCCATTTCACGAGCCTATGATGAAGACGTAATCTGAAGACAAGATAACGAAAGACAGGAATGTTTGTTTTATTTTTAAATATTTCTTGTTATTGTTGTGTTTCCTGTTTTTGTGACAGAAGACAAGGTAATTATATTAAAAACACCTTATAAGGTTCATAAGTAAAACTAATAGAGGTAAAATAAAATTACTGTTAAAAGAATTTCGAAATAAAAATATTAGATTTGATTTGTCAGTGTTCTCTACTTCGCAGGAATCGATCCCTGAACTTTAGTTTATTACTGGGGTCATGAAAGTAACAGATAAATAAAAACAGCAAAAGAAAAGCCAAAAACAGAAAATTATTATTAATTTAGAACTTAGAAGACAATATATTAAAGGATGATGAAAGGAGATTTTTGAATAATTTTAGTAGAGAGGGATTTATACTGTCAATATCTGATCTAAAACTGCAGTTCATTATGTGACTTATCTTTCTTTTCTGTCAATATCTGATCTAAAACTGCAGTTCATTATGTGATTTATGTTTCTATACTGTCAATATTTGATCTAAAATTGCAGTTCATTATGTGATTTATGTTTCTATACTGTCAATATCTGATCTAAAACTGCAGTTCATTATGTGACTTATCTTTCTTTTATGTCAATATCTGATCTAAAACTGCAGTTCATTATGTGATTTATGTTTCTATACTGTCAATATCTGATCTAAAACTGCAGTTCATTATGTGATTTATGTTTCTATACTGTCAATATCTGATCTAAAACTGCAGTTCATTATGTGACTTATGTTTCTTTTCTGTCAATATCTGATCTAAAACTGCAGTTCATTATGTGATTTATGTTTCTATACTGTCAATATCTGATCTAAAACTGCAGTTCATTATGTGATTTATGTTTCTATACTGTCAATATCTGATCTAAAACTGCAGCTTATTATGTGGTCTAAAGATTTAGTTGTTACTGTATTTCATTATGTCATTGTGTGGTCTAACTATTTACTACCTGAACAGAAACGTTTTTCTCTAAACCTAGAGTACCTGAACGGACAAGTATTCCTCTAAATCTGGAGTAGCTGAACGGACAAGAATTCTTCTGATTCTGGAGTTGCTGAATGGACAAGTAGTTCTCCAAGTCTGGAGTAGTTGAACTAACATGTATTCTTATAAATATGGAGTAGTTGAACGAAGAAGGATTTGTCTAAATTTAAAATAGTTCAACAGACAAGTATTCTTCTAAATCTGGAGTAAATGAATGGATAATAATTCCTCTAAATCTGAAGGAAATGAATGGAAAAGAATTCCTCTAAATCTGGAGTAGCTGAACAGAGAAGTATTTTTTCAAATCTGGAGTGGCTTAACGAACTCGTATTCCTCTAATTCTGGAGTAGCTGAACAAACAAGTATACCTGTAAATTTGGTGTAATTGAACGGACAAGTATTTATTTAAATCTAGAATAGTTGAATGGACAAGTATTTCTTTAAATATCAAGAAATCGTTGCATAAATTTTCTTTTCATATGATGGATTGGAGTAGGTAAGATTTATCTAGATTTGAATTATCTAGGACTTGAATGGATTCGTATTTTTATACTTATGTAAGATTTGATTGGGTAAGATTTCTCTAGATTTGAAAAAGCTGAATCACTAAACATTATCTTCACAGTGATGTAACTGTTTGTTTCTCTTTAAAATAAAACAATGTAAAGAGGTTTTGAAATTTTGGTGAAGTTTATCATTGTAACAAAATTGATGCAAGACACACCAATAAGAAACAGGAAATATATTTAATGTTCACGATTATTTCATATAACGTGTTAAAAATTTACTAAATTTCTTCTCACACAGTTTTAAAGAGTTTGTATTGGATAACTTACATGCAAACAACATATTACCATAACAATTATCTCTGACATCTTTATTGTGCTTGTAAACGTCGGTGAATAGCACTCAATAAGCTGTATCTGGGAAAGAGTGACCCGTCAAGAACGGCCCGAGGTGGACTGTGGCAAGCCATCTGTGGTGTATCTGGGTAAGAGTGACACGTCAAGCCCGGCCCGAGGTGGACTGTGGCGAGCCATCTGTGGTGTATCTGGGAAAAAATTACACGTCAAGCCCGACCCGAGGTAAACTGTGGCGAGCCATCTGTGGTGTATCTGGGAAAGAGTGACACGTCAAGCCCGACCCGAGGTAAACTGTGCCGAGCCATCTGTGGTGTATCTGGGAAAGAGTGACACGTCAAGCCCGACCAGAGGTAAACTGTGGCGAGCCATCTGTGGTGTATCTGGGAAAGAGTGACACGTCAAGACCGGCCCGAGGTGGACTGTGGCGAGCCATCTGTGGTGTATCTGGGAAAGAGTGCCACCTCAAGCCCGGCCCGAGGTGGACTGTGGCGATCTATCTGTGGTGTATCTGGGAACGAGTGACACATCAAGACCGGCTCGAGGTGGACTGTGGGAGGATGGGATTGATCTTCCTCTGGTTATTTGTCTTGACGAAATATAAGGCAATGTCCCACAAGAATTCAACACAATCCACAACAGTGATGAAAGAGATTCCCATAAAGAGGCCCAAGTTTCCTCCAATATTGGCCATTAGAGTTTCCCACTGTAATAGACAAAGTAGTAACAACGCAAATCTTAAGGAACAGTCCTTTAACTTTTAACTGTATTTGTTAATCATTATGCAGTTGTGAATAAAGATATTATCATGTTAAACTATACTTATTGAATAAAGATCATAAAAAATCCCATTCTAGGAGAAGAGACATGCCTGAAGGTAAATCCAGTAGAAATATTTGTTTAATTTTAATAACTAATAACTGACTACTTAATGTACTTTTTATATAAAATAACACAGAAGTTTTTTACTGTGAAACATAAACGTTTAACAGAGACAACGATGTTTAAGAAGGCTTTGTAACTCACAAGAGCTGGTATGGGTTTTAACACTTTTATTGATAAGCTGAGAAGAACGTTTCGAGCTTTCTAGATCATCTTCAGGTTGACAAAGATGACCTAGGAAGGTCAAACGTTGTTCTCTCCTTATCAGTAAAACTGTTAATAGCCATACCAGCCGTTCTGAAATACATTTTTATTTCAAGTGGGTTTCTCGTCGTCAAGAATAAAGTAAGCTTTGTATTAGTACTTTTGACCTACACATTATATAAAATGCACTCACCTCTCTATACAATGATTTCAACGGTACCTACACATTATATATAATGTACTCACCTCTCTATACAACAATTTCAATGTTACCTACACACTATATATAATGTACTCACCTCTCTATACAATGATTTCAGTGTTACCTACACATTATATATAATGTACTCACCTCTATACAATGATTTCAATGTTACCTACACATTATATATAATGTACTCACCTCTCTATACAATGATTTCAGTGTTACCTACACATTATATATAATGTACTCACCTCTATACAATGATTTCAATGTTACCTACACATTATATATAATGTACTCACCTCTCTATACAACAATTTCAGTGTTACCTACACATCATATATAATGTACTCACCTCTCTATATAATCATTTCAATGTTACCTACACACTATATATAATGTACTCACCTCTATATACAACACTATATTTGTACAGTGTTACCTACACATCATATATAATGTACTCACTTCTCTATATAATCATTTCAGTGTTACCTACACATTATATATAATGTACTCACCTCTCTATACAATATTTTCAGTGTTATCTACACACTATATATAATGTACTCACCTCTCTATACAATGATTTCAGTGTTACCTACACATTATATATAATGTACTCACCTCTATACAATGATTTCAATGTAACCTACACATTATATATAATGTACTCACCTCTCTATACAACAATTTTAGTGTTACCTACACATCATATATAATGTACTCACCTCTCTATATAATCATTTCAATGTTACCTACACACTATATATAATGTACTCACCTCTCTATACAATGATTTCAGTGTTACCTACACATTATATATAATGTACTCACCTCTCTATGTAATCATTTCAATGTTACCTACACATTATATATAATGTACTCACCTCTCTATACAATATTTTCAGTGTTACCTACACACTATATATAATGTACTCACCTCTCTATACAATGATTTCAGTGTTACCTACACATTATATATAATGTACTCACCTCTCTATGTAATCATTTCAATGTTACCTACACATTATATATAATGTACTCACCTGTCTATTGGAATAACTTAACTGAGAATCTTTTATCATGTGTCTGTTGTCTAGTTTGATTCTCGTGGTTGATGTATGAAACTTTTCGTGTTTCAAAACTTAAGATTAACCACAATCTATGACTTTACTGATTGTTTCTACTGATTTGATAATTCTGTTTTCTTTCTATAGTACAACCGGCTCAAGTGTAGGTCTACTGGCTCACACCTTAAGGCCTTCTATAATCTAGCTAGTGTATGACAGTGAAATAGACTTGGTCAATATGTCTTCTTCTGGGATAACATTAATACCTTAAGGCCTTCTATAATCTAGCTAGTGTATGACAGTGAAATAGACTTGGTCAATATGTCTTCTTCTGGGATAACATTAATACCTTAAGGCCTTCTATAATCTAGCTAGTGTATGACAGTGAAATAGACTTGGTCAATATGTCTTCTTCTGGGATAACATTAATACCTTAAGGCCTTCTATAATCTAGCTAGTGTATGACAGTGAAATAGACTTGGTCAATATGTCTTCTTCTGGGATAACATTAATACCTTAAGGCCTTCTATAATCTAGCTAGTGTATGACAGTGAAATAGACTTGGTCAATATGTCTTCTTCTGGGATAACATTAATACCTTAAGGCCTTCTATAATCTAGCTAGTGTATGACAGTGAAATAGACTTGGTCAATATGTCTTCTTCTGGGATAACATTAATACCTTAAGGCCTTCTATAATCTAGGCTTCTATAATCTAGCTGTATGACAGTGAAATAGACTTGGTCAATATGTCTTCTTCTGGGATAACATTAATACCTTAAGGCCTTCTATAATCTAGCTAGTGTATGACAGTGAAATAGACTTGGTCAATATGTCTTCTTCTGGGATAACATTAATACCTTAAGGCCTTCTATAATCTAGCTAGTGTATGACAGTGAAATAGACTTGGTCAATATGTCTTCTTCTGGGATAACATTAATACCTTAAGGCCTTCTATAATCTAGCTAGTGTATGACAGTGAAATAGACTTGGTCAATATGTCTTCTTCTGGGATAACATTAATACCTTAAGGCCTTCTATAATCTAGCTAGTGTATGACAGTGAAATAGACTTGGTCAATATGTCTTCTTCTGGGATAACATTAATACCTTAAGGCCTTCTATAATCTAGCTAGTGTATGACAGTGAAATAGACTTGGTCAATATGTCTTCTTCTGGGATAACATTAATACCTTAAGGCCTTCTATAATCTAGCTAGTGTATGACAGTGAAATAGACTTGGTCAATATGTCTTCTTCTGGGATAACATTAATACCTTAAGGCAGTGAAATAGACTTGGTCAATATGTCTTCTGGGATAATCTAGCTAGCTGTATGACAGTGAAATAGACTTGGTCAATATGTCTTCTTCTGGGATAACATTAATACCTTAAGGCCTTCTATAATCTAGCTAGTGTATGACAGTGAAATAGACTTGGTCAATATGTCTTCTTCTGGGATAACATTAATTACCTTCTATAATCTAGCTAGTGTATGACAGTGAAATAGACTTGGTCAATATGTCTTCTTCTGGGATATCCTTAAGGCCTTCTATAATCTAATGTGTATGACAGTGAAATAGACTTGGTCAATATGTCTTCTTCTGGGATAACATTAATACCTTAAGGCCTTCTATAATCTAGCTAGTGTATGACAGTGAAATAGACTTGGTCAATATGTCTTCTTCTGGGATAACATTAATACCTTAAGGCCTTCTATAATCTAGCTAGTGTATGACAGTGAAATAGACTTGGTCAATATGTCTTCTTCTGGGATAACATTAATACCTTAAGGCAGTGAAATAGACTTCTATAATCTAGCTAGTGTATGACAGTGAAATAGACTTGGTCAATATGTCTTCTTCTGGGATAACATTAATACCTTAAGGCCTTCTATAATCTAGCTAGTGTATGACAGTGAAATAGACTTGGTCAATATGTCTTCTTCTGGGATAACATTAATACCTTAAGGCCTTCTATAATCTAGCTAGTGTATGACAGTGAAATAGACTTGGTCAATATGTCTTCTTCTGGGATAACATTAATACCTTAAGGCCTTCTATAATCTAGCTAGTGTATGACAGTGAAATAGACTTGGTCAATATGTCTTCTTCTGGGATAACATTAATACCTTAAGGCCTTCTATAATCTAGCTAGTGTATGACAGTGAAATAGACTTGGTCAATATGTCTTCTTCTGGGATAACATTAATACCTTAAGGCCTTCTATAATCTAGCTAGTGTATGACAGTGAAATAGACTTGGTCAATAGACAGCTAGCTCAGGTAGTCCTCATGTAGCTTTACGTATCTTACATCACGGACAACTAGCTCAGGTAGTCCTCATGTAGCTTTACTTATCTTACATTACGGACAGCAAGCTCAGGTAGTCCTCATGTAGCTTCACTTATCTTACATTACGGACAGCTAGCTCAGGTAGTCCTCATGTCGCTTAGTCACTTATTATCTTACATTACGGACAGCTAGCTCAGGTAGTCCTCATGTAGCTTTACTTATCTTACATTACGGACAGCTAGCTCAGGTAGTCCTCATGTAGCTTTACTTATCTTACATTACGGACAGCAAGCTCAGGTAGTCCTCATGTAGCTTCTACTTATCTTCATGTAGCTTTACATTACGGACAGCTAGCTCAGGTAGTCCTCATGTAGCTTATCACTTATCTTACATTACGGACAGCTAGCTCAGGTAGTCCTCATGTCGCTTCACTTATCTTACATTACGGACAACTAGCTCAGGTAGTCCTGATGTAGCTTTATGTAGCTTTACTTATCTTACATTACGGACAGCTAGCTCAGGTAGTCCTCATGTAGCTTTACTTATCTTACATTACGGACAGCTAGCTCAGGTAGTCCTCATGTAGCTTCACTTATCTTACATTACGGACAGCTAGCTCAGGTAGTCCTCATGTAGCTTTACTTATCTTACATTACGGACAGCTAGCTCAGGTAGTCCTCATGTAGCTTTACTTATCTTACATTACGGACAGCTAGCTCAGGTAGTCCTCATGTAGCTTTACGTATCTTACACGGACAGCTAGCTCAGGTAGTCTTACATTACGGACAGCTAGCTCAGGTAGTCCTCATGTAGCTTCACTTATCTTACATTACGGACAACTAGCTCAGGTAGTCCTCATGTAGCTTCACTTATCTTACATTACGGACAACTAGCTCAGGTAGTCCTCATGTAGCTTCACTTATCTTACATTACGGACAGCTAGCTCAGGTAGTCCTCATGTAGCTTCACTTATCTTACATTACGGACAACTAGCTCAGGTAGTCCTCATGTAGCTTCACTTATCTTACATTACGGACAACTAGCACAGGTAGTCCTCATGTAGCTTCACTTATCTTACATTACGGACAACTAGCTCAGGTAGTCCTCATGTAGCTTCACTTATCTTACATTACGGACAGCTAGCTCAGGTAGTCCTCATGTAGCTTTACGCGAAATTCAATTCACGCGAAAACAAACAAACTTTGACAGCTTAAATGATATAATTACAAAATAAATAGCTTTTCAAAATGCCACCTAGTAGCACCACATTAAACCAATTTCAAATACCTATGGTGGGCAAAGCACAGACAGCTACTGGTGTAGCTCTGTGAGTGGACCCAAAGAAACAAAGACAATCTTCAATAAGATAACGATAAATAATAATAAACTACTAGAAATAATAAAGTATTAAAAAGTGGTATATTTGTTAACTAAAAGAGATGTTTATTTAAAGAAACAGAAACATGTGATATATTAAAACTAATAATTATTAAAATAAATAAATGCAATATCTAATTTAAAATAACTGAAAATTGATATATAAAGTGCTTGTTCAGTTAATCTGTAAATAATTCGTTTTTCAACTTGCATGTTTCTTTCGCCAACACATCACAAATTCTGTCGAGTGCCATTGATGCTGTATTGCCATTATAAACAGGATGAAAACATCCACATTCAAGTTCTATGTGATATCCTAAACACGTTCTCTCGCACACCTGTAAAAATGAAAATAAACAGCAGATTATTTTAAAGTACTCTAAACCAAACGAAGTAGAACATAATAATGCAGGTGTTTTAATGTATTCTCAATCTTACTATAAGTGTAACGGTACACATGTTTTAAGTTAATCTTTACTGATAACCTAACAATAGAAGTACTTGAATGTATTCTAAATCTTACTGAGAACCTACCAATATAAATATTTTGGTGTATACTGGATCTCAGTGAGAACCTAACAATACAAGTATTTTAAAGTATTCTGAATCTTATTGATAACCTAACAATACAAATATTTTGATGTATACTGAGTCTTACCAAGAACCTAACAATACAAGTATTTTAAAGTATTCGGAATCTTATTGATAATCTAACAATACAAATATTTTGATGTATACTGAGTCTTACTAAGAACCTAACAATACAAGTATTTTAATGTATTCTGAATCTTATTGATAATCTAACAATACAAATATTTTGATGTATACTGAGTCTTACTAAGAACCTAACAATACAAGTATTTGAAAGCATTCTGAATCTTACTGAAAATTTTACAATACAAGTGTTTTAATGTATTATGAATGTTACTAAAATGTAACAATACAAGTGTTTTAGCGTATATTGAACCTTACTAAAAACCTAGTAATACAACTATTTTAAATGTGATCTGAATCTTACTGATGATGTAACAATAGTATTTTAATGTATTCTGAATATTACTAAAACCTAACAATAGAAGTATTTTAATGTATTCTGAATCTTACTATAAACCGAACTATAGATGTATTTTAATGTATTCTGAATCTTACTGAAAACCTAACATAACAATTATTTAAACGTACTTTGAAACTTACAAAAAACCTAGCAATACAAGTATTTAAATGATTCTGAATCTTACTGAAAACCTAACAAAACAATTATTTAAACGTAATTTGCAACTTACTAAGGACCTAACAATACTTGTATTTTAATGTAAACTGAATCTTGCTAAAATTTTAACATACATGTATTATAATGTGTTCTGGATGTTACTAAGAACCTAACAATACAAGTATTTTAATGTATTTTGAATCTTACTGAGAACCTGATAACAAAAATATTTTAATGTATTCCGAATTGTATTGAGAATCTATTAATACAAGTATTTGAATGTATTCTGAGTCTTACTGAGAACCTCACAATACAAATTTTTAACGTATTCTAAATCCTAATAAAAATGTAATAATACAAATGTTTTAATGTATTATGAATGTTACTGAAAATGTAACAATACAAGTGTTTTAACGTATATTAAAACTTATTGAGAACCTAGTAATACAAGTATTTTAATGTATTCTGAATCATGCTAAAAATATAACAATACAAGTATTTTAATGTATTCTTAAACTTTCTGAGAACCTAACAATAGAAGTGTTTTAATCCAATCTCAAGCTTGCTGAGAACTTAAGAATACAAGTATTTTAATGTAGTCTCAATCTTTCGGAGTACCTAACAATACAAGTGTTTTAATGTTCTCTGAATCTTACTAAGAACCTAACAATAGAAATGTTTTAATGTAATCTGAATCTTACTGATAAATGAATAATAAAAGTATTTAATGTATTCTCAAGCTTACTCAGAATCAAACAATAAAAGTGTTTTAATGTATTCTGAATCTTACTGAGAACCTAACAATATAATTGTTTTAATGTATTCTGAAACTTAATGACGGCGTAACAATAAAAGTATTTTGATGTTTTTCGAATCTAACTGATAAAGTAAGAAATATATTAATGTATTCTGAATCTTACTGAAACCCTTACGATACTAACAACTTATTGTATTATGAAAAATACTGAGAATATAACAATATAAGAGTGTGAAATTATTCTGAATCTTACTAAAATCTAAAAATATAAGTGTTTTACTGTATTTGGAATCTTACTGAGAACCAAACAATACAAGTATTTCAATGTATTCTTAATTTTACTAAAATCTAGCCATACAAATGTTTTAATGTATTTTGAATCTTACTGGAACCTGACAATACAAATATTTTAATGTATTCTGAATCTTACTGATAATCTAACAGTACAAGTATTTGAATGTATTTTGAAACTAATTGAGAACATAACGATATAAGTATATGAATGTATTTTCAATATTACTATAAATCTAATAATACAAATTTCTAATGTATTCTGAACCTTATTGACAACCTAACAATATACGTATTTTAATATATTCTAAATCTTACTGAAAACCTTAAATATAAATATTTTTATGTATTCTGAATCTTACTGATAACATAACAATACAAGTTTTATATATATTCTGAATCATTCTAACATCTAACAATACAAGTGGTTTAATATATTTTTAACCTTACTGAGAATCTAACAATACACGTATTTTAAATCTTACTGAGACCCTAACAATACACGTATTTTAAATCTTACTGAGATCCTAACAATACACGTATTTTAAATCTTACTGAGACCCTAACAATACATATTTTAAATCTTACTGAGACCCTAACAATACACGTATTTTAAATCTTACTGAGAGCCTAACAACACAAGTATTTGAATGTATTCCGAATCTTAATGAGACCCCAAAAATATAAGTATTTCAATGTATTCTCAATCCTACTGAGAAACTAAGAGTACAAGGAATTTAATATATTCTATATCTTACTGACCATCTAATAATACAAGTATTTGAATGTATCCTAAATCTTACTAAAATCTAACAATGCAAGTGTTTTAATGTGTTCTAAATCTTACTGAGAACCTAACAATAGAAGTGCTTTCATATATTCTGAAATTTACTGATAAGTGAACAATACAAGTATTTGAATGTATTATGAATATTATTGAGAATGTAACAATACAAGTATGTTAATGCATTCTGAATGTTACTGAGTACCTAACAATAGAAGAATTTGAATGTGTTCTGAATCTTACTAAAATGTAATTATACATATGTTCTAATGTATTCTGACTCTTAGTGAGAACGTAAAAATACCAGTATTTTAATATGTCCTTGAATCTCACTGAGAAAATAACAGAACAAGTATTTGAAAGTATTCTGAATCTAGCTGAGAACCTAGTAATAGAGGTATATGAATGTATCCTGAATATTACTAAAAATCAAATAATACAAGATTTTAATGTATTCTGATCCTTATTGAGAACCTAGCACTATACGTATTTTAATATATTTTAAATCTTACTGAGAACCTAACAATACAAATTTTTTAATATATTCCAAATCTTACTAAAAATCTAACAAAACAAGCATTTTATTGTATTCTGAATTTTACTGAGAACCTAAACATAAGAGTATTTGAATGTATTCTGAATCTCACTAAATATCTAACAATAGAAGTGTTTTGATGCATTGTGAACCTAACTGAGAACTTAACTATACAAGTATTTGAATTCATTGTAAATATTACTGACAACCCAACAATCCAAGTATTGGAATGTATTCTGAATCTTACTGAAAACCTAACAACAATGAAAAATGAATCTATCTAAAAATGTAACATACGCGTATTTCAAAATGTTCTGAATCTTACTAAGAGCCTTACAATGCAAGTTTTTTAATGTAAACTGATTATAGCTAAAAATGGAACATACATGTGTTTAATGAGATCTGAATGATACTAAAAACCTAACAACACAAGTATTTTAAAGTATTCTATTTTTTACTGATAACTTAACAATAGAAGTATTTGAATGTATTCTGAATCTTACTAAGAAGCTAATAAGAAAAAAATATATTTTACTGTATTCCGTATTTTACTGTGAATCAAAAATACAAGTATTTGAATGCATTGTTAAATTTACTGACACCCTAAGAATATTAACAGTCTAATGTATTATGAGAAATACCGAGAACATAACAATATCAGAATATCAAAGTATTCTAAATCTTACTAAAATCTAAAAATATCAGTGTTTTAATGTATTGTGAATCTTACTGATAACCTGATAGTACAAGTATTTGAATGTATTTTGAATCTAACGAAGAATCTAACAATATAACTATATGAATGTATTTTGAATATTACTAAAAATCTAACAATACAAGTTTTAATGTATTCTGAACCATATTGACAACCTAACGATATGCGTATTTTAATGTATTATAAATCTTACTGAGAACCTTAAATACAAATATTTTTATGTATTCTGAATCTTACTGAGACCTTAAGAATACAAGTATTTGAATATATTATGAATGCTACAGAGAACCTAACAGAACAAGCAATGTAATGTATTCTGAAAAATACAGAGAACGTAAGAATATGAATCTATTCTGAATCTTACTGAGAACGTAACAATACAATTATTTTAATATATGCTGAATCTTACCGATAACCTAAAAATACAAGTATTTTAATGTTTTCTGAATCTTGCTTTAAATCTAACAATACAAGTGTTTTAATGTGTTTTGAACTTTACTGAAAATCTAAGAATACAAGTATTCGAATGTATTCTGAATCTTACTGAGAACCTGACAGTACAATAAATTTAATGTATTCAGAAAAATACTGAGAATGTTAAAATATAAGAATATGAATTTATTCTGAATGTTTCTAAAATCTAGCAATAAAAATGTTTTAATGTATTGTGAACCTCACTGAGAACCTAACAATTCAAATATTTAAATGTATTCTGAATATTAATTGGAACGTATGAACAAAAATATTTTAATGTATTCCGAATTTTACTGAGAACCTAACAATACAAGTTACTTGATTACTTGCGTTGGCCAGTGGGCATTCTGGAGGGTGTGTCTAGCGGGCCACAAATCCTCTTCGCCTTATCCATTCCGGTCAACAGAAGGTCGAATGTACTTCTGCTAATGTTACCGATGATCAGCTGATTCCTGCGACATCTGTATAGGACTTTGTTATGGATGTTACGAGAGATCCCAAAAGTGGTCCTGAGGATGAGAATTATAATTATTTCTTCTGAGTGCATGAGAGACTCTCTGATGCTCTGGTGTGTTGATTGCAGGGACAAGAGTGTTATATATTGAGGAAAGAGTGACATGTTTGTTGGTTCTGCTGCTACTTCAAGTTGATTAGCCTTCCCATTAAACTTGACACCATTGTGGTCTGAAACATACACAAAGGTGGGATATTTATCATGGAGATAAGATGCAGCCTCTCTCCATCCATCAGGTAGCCAGATACTCTGGATTCTCCGCAACACTGCCATGGAGTCGGTGGCAAACACAACTGTGGTGACATTAGGGGATTCTCGAACAAGCCATCCAAGAGTTTGCTTGACAGCATCAAGTTCCATCCTTGTGCTGGTTGTGTACAGGGTGCATGCTCCATTCTTCTCAGTTATGGGTGTGCCAACCAGAAAAGTAGCAAATACCCAACATGCTCTGATTATCGCTGGTGTGTACGAGCCGTCTGTTGCAATGATGAGATATCCCTTCTGGACAAGTTCCTGGAACATCTCCTGGCATACCGCTCCGCTGCACCATGAGACCACTCTCTACAGTCTCTGCTAAACCTGACAATTACTGCAGGTTCCCACGGATATTCCTCTTATGCAGAGCAAAGTCATGGAAGTTGGTTGGATAGGGAATATAAATTGCAGATTTTCTTGCAAGTCAGAGAAGTTTCTTTAAACAACGACATCCTCTTTAGATGAGACCTAGAAGCTACTTCAAGTCTTGTGTGGCGTAGAGAACGTCGTTGTTGGTTGGATAGTTCAGCAGTGAAAGAGTACTCCCTTATAAGGATTTGAAGTCCATGCCTAATATTTTGCCAAGATTTGACAAACTGTATGGCTCTTAATGATGTTTGCCTTCTATGATACTTGGGAATCCAGCGAGCTGATGGAGTGCTGGCACTGGACTTGATTTGGTGCAACCCGTAATGATCCTTACTCAGTTGATTTTTGCTGAGTTGTACAAAGATAAATGCATAATCAACCACTGAAAGCTCAAGGCTACTATAGAGCATGTTGAAGTGACATTCCTTAGCATGCGTACCTTTTGCGGAACGAAGACCATTCATTTCTTTCGTGGCTCTAACAATGAGTTCATCCACATGCCTTAAAAGTTCATTTGTATGTCAAACACAATGCCTAGATAGCACAATGAGCCCTCCTCTGTAGTTTCTGTGCTTCCAAAGGTTGTAATGGGAATATCTGATGTGTCAGCACGGTTGTTGATAGTAAAAACAGTGCTTTGACCTTTTTTGGATTAATCAGCACGCCATTATCTTTACATCAGTCTCTTATTTATTGCAGCCTGGGTTGAATCCTACTTGTGATCATTTCTGTAGATATCCCACTGGTATGAATCAAGATGTTATAAACAAAGGTTTTGATTCCGATATCAGAAGAAGAGGTTTAATGTGTTTTGAATTTTATTGATAATCTAATAATACAAGTATTTGAATGTATTCAGAATTTTACTAAGAACCTAACAATACATTTATTTTAATATATTCTGAATCTTACTGAGAACGTAACAATACAAGTGTTTTAATGTATTCTTATTCTTACTCATAAACTAACAATACACGTATTTTAATGTCTTTTGAATCTCACTAAAAATCAAACAATTCAAGTGTGTTAGTGTATTCTGCATCTTACTAAAAATTTAATAGTACAGGTGTTTTAGTGTATTCTGAGCCTTACTGAGAATCTAACAACACAAGGATTTGAATGTATTCTGAATCTAACTAAAAATCTAATAGTATAAATATTTTAATATATTTTGAATGTCACTGAAAACCTAACAATTTTACTAAAAATGTAAGAATAAAAGTATTTTAATGTATTCTGAATCTTACTAAAAATCTAACAATAGAAGTGTTTTAATATATTCTGAAACTTACTGTAAACCTAACAATACATGTATTTAAATGTAATCTGAATCTTACCGAAAACATAACAAAACAAGTATTTAAACATATTTTGAACCTTACTAAGAACCTAACAATACATGTATTTTAAAGTAAACTGAATATTGCTAAAATTGTAGCAATACAAGTGTTTAACGTATATTGAACCTCACTATGAACCTAGTAATACAACTATTTTAATATATTCTTAATGTAACTAAAATCCTAACAATAGAAGTATTTTAATGTATTCTGAATCTCACTGTGAACCTGACAATACATTTATTTTTGTATGTTCTTATTCTCATGAAGAACAATACAAGTATTTTAATGTAATCTGAATCTTTCCAAAAATATATCAGTACTTGTATTTTGATGTATTGTGAATCTTACTAAAAATCTAACAATACACTTATTTTAATGTCATCTTAATCTCACTAAAGACTAACAAAACATGTGTTTCAATGTGCTCTGAATCTTACTAAAAATGTAACAATACAAGTGTTTTAATGCAATGTGAATCTTACTAAAGTCTAACAATACTTGTTTTTTAACATTAAAATATTCCGAATCTTATTATGAAGGAAGAGTACAATTATTTCAATGTATACTGACTCGTACTAAAAACCATGAATATAAGTATTTTGATATATTCTGAATCTTACTAAAAATCTAACAATTCAAGTGTTTTAATGAAATCTGAATATGAATATGAACGACATAAAATTGTGAAATTTATATGTTATTTGGATGTGACGACCTAAGTCACACGTGTATTTTAACTGATAGAATATAATTGCTTACAGAAGTCCTATATTTCTCTTCTTTGGAACTAAACTTCAGATTAGAAAAGTCCCTGAAACATTTGCTCCATGGCTCGCCTAGCCTGTTTATATCGTGTATTTTAACTTCGAGCTCAGTCTGGTCGTTGTATTTTATGTTGAAGCCAGTTTCAGACATGAGAGGAGTAATATCTGGCTCGTGGATGGCCACTCGGACTCCCATCTGACGACTATAGAGATCTAAGTAGTCTTCATTTCCAGGTTGTCCAGTCAGGAGAAGGCGTAAACCTGTAAGTTGTTTTCTGGAGTTAGTGAAAGATATAGAGTGTAAGTTCCTGACGTAACTAGTGTCTTATCTTAATGCAGAGATTTGAAGATTTATGTTTTGAACTTGTAATATATATTTCTAATAAGAAGAATTAAATCTGAATACTCATATGCACTCGCTCTTATAACTTCTGAAATATAGAAAGTAAACTGAATAATATATATTGAATATATAATTATTTGTAATTAATTAATATACTTCGATTATTGACTTCCGTTACAGAAACAATAATTCTTGATTCATTTCAGTTATTGGTGCAAAGGCTAACGAAAGTAACGTTTTCAAGTTACTATTCTTGAGTCGCAGAAAAGAATACTTTCTTATTAGAAGAAGGTACTTTTATTACAAAGTTAGATATAGACACTTTCTTGTATTAACGATGTTAATAAAACATTATCTCACAGATATGTTACCATAATATATTTTCTACAATAATTGTCTTCACAGTGGTTTTAAAACCTTATTTTCTAAGTGTAAAACTTCCCAAACCATCTATCTGTGATTTTTCGTTGTGAGTATTAATCTTTTACATTTTCTCTGAGTAGAATTATCTGTTTTGGATGTAGTTACTGTATTTTTTAATATCATGCTACAAACTGTTTTTCAACGTTATTAAAGCTAGAAATTATTTTAAAAGAATTACTTTCGTTGATGAAGAAACTTACCCCAGTTACTACCGAAAACAGTCGTATGTTTGTGTCCACCACTTGCACTTTTTCCGTGGTTAAACGAAAAACATTTACCGAATTCTGGATCAACGAACTCATAGAAGTCTCTGTGGATTTAGGAACAGTTTTGTTCATCGTTGGAGATCAGTCAGTGTATGGTAATAAAATAAAAGAAAGATGAATTACATAACAAGTTCAATCGACACATAAAATATTCATTAATTATAAATATCACAAAATGAAATGTTTCAAAAGGTTCGTTTTAAATATAAAAAATTGTAATTACAAAAACTATCACTTTCTTAAGATGAATACTCCAATATTAAACTTGAATTTAGTTTTCCTACACTTCAGGTCAGAAAAGATGTTGACCTATCAACTGTACTTGAATAAACGATCCAATATTGTTAACATGAATTTTAAAAGATGTTAAAAACACAAATTTACTTATTTTTTGTTTTAAAGCGCAATTTCTGGTGTAGGACTTGAGTAAATAATACTAGTAATGTCTTATAAATACTTTTTATAATAGGTGTTGAATGACATAATTCTTATAATCAATTATATATATAATTTTGATATATCTGTTGAGGAGCATTATATTTATAATCCATTGTTTAAATAATTTTAATATAGGCGTTTAGTAACACGATCCTTATAATCCATTGCATAAATAATTGTAATGTAAGTGAAGAGTAACAAAGTCATTATAACCCATTGTATAAATAATTTTTAATTTAGCTGTTGAGTAAAATTATTTTTATAACCTGTTGTATAAATAATTGTAATGTAGGTATTGATAAACATAATCCTTATAATCTATTGTATAAATAATTATAAAGTAGGGGTTGAGTAACGATCTATAAAATTCATTGTATAAACAATTTTAATGTAGGTGTTGAATAACTTATTAATTTATTGTATAAGTAACTTTAAGGTAGATGTTGAGTAATATAATAATTATAATAAACTGTATAAATAATTTTAATGTAGGTATAGAGAAACATAATCCTTATAATAAATTGTATAAATAATTTTCAATATAGGTTTAAGTAACATAATCCTTGCATAAACATTTTATATCTAGCTGCTTAGCAACATAATCATTATAATCCACTGTATCAATAATTTTTAATGTAGCTGTTCAGTAATATGATTCTTATAATCTATTATATAAATAATTATAATGTAGGTGTTCAGAAATGTAATCCTTATAATCTATTGTATAAATAATTTTAATGTAGGTCTTCAGTAACATAATCATAATAATCCAAGGTATAAATAATTTTCAAGTTAGTTGTTGAATAACATAATCGTCGTAATCCATTGTACAAATAATTATATTGTAGGTGTTGAGTAACATAATCCCTATTATTCATTCTATAACTAATTTTTAATGTAGATGTTGAGTAACATAATCCTTGTAACTCGTTGTATATATAATTTTCCGTCAGGCGTGGCCTAGCATGGCCAAGCATGTTAAGGCGTGCGAATCGTAATCTGAGGGTCGCGGGTTCGCAGCCCCGTCGCGCCAAACATGCTCGCCCTCCAAACCGTAGGGGCGTTATAAGGTGACGGTCAATCCCACTATTCGTTTGTAAAAGAGTAGTCCAAGAGTTGGCGGTGGGTGGTGATGACTAGCTGCCTTTCCTATAGTCTTACACTGCTAAATTAGGAACTGCTAGTACAGATAGCCCTCGAGTAGCTTTGTACTAGCGGGGGGCAGGTGTTGAATAACATAATCCTTATAATCCATTGTATAAATGATTATAATGTAGGTATTGAGTAAAATATCCTTAAAAATAACTTTATTAATAAATTATAATATAGGTGCTACATCTACAATACACAGTTTCAAACAAATTCAGGTCATGAATATAAATTAACAAAGGCTTCCAGCATTTATCCTGACAATTCTTTCTTTCATAGTGACCCACGAAAAGTGTTAATTGTTAGGACCAGCAGTTCTGATTTCACGGTGTCAGTAAATTCGATTAATTAGCTGTATCAATAATATTGGACAAAAAAATCAAACCACCTTTAACGATAAAAATTGCAACAAATTGTCAAATACACAAGAAAACGACAATTAGACAGTTAGATAACATTCCGCTAGTATCTTAGCAGCACCTTTACTTAACAATGAGAGTTTACACTAAATGTTCTATGTGAATTTGATAACCTATACTACATAGCATGATAACCACAGATTGCAGGCCTTAAATAAAAACTAGTAGGGTAAAATCGGGGTAGAAAATAATCAAGTGTATAAGATAAGACTAAGAATGTTATCATTTTGTTTCCTAGGTATTTTTTTTAGATCTTTAACAGATCACAAACGTCAGGACCACATGAAGTTTAAAAAATTAACAGATCACATACATTAGGATTACATGATATTTTATAAATTTTTAACAGATCACTAACACTAGGATTACATGATGTTTTATCAATCCTTAACAGATCACTAACACTAAGATTACATGATGTTTTATCAATCTTTAACAGATCACTAACACTAGGATTACATGATGTTTTATAAATTTTTAACAGATCACTAACACTAGGATTACATGATGTTTTATAAATTTTTAACAGATCACTAACACTAGGATTACATGATGTTGTACAAATTTTAAATGGATCGTTAACATTAGGATTATATGATATTTTATAAATCTCTAACAGATCATTACATGAAAATTACGTAATGTTTCATAAATCTTTATCAGATCACGAACATTAAGATTACATGATTTTATAAATATTTAACAATTCACAAACATTAGCATTCCATGATCCTTTGTAAAACTGTAACAGATCATTAACATCAGGATGACATGATAATTAATAAATATTTATCATATCACTAAAATTAGAATTTCATGATCTATTATAAATACTAAAAATATTACAAACATTAGGATTACATGATGTTTATAAATCTTTAACAAATCATTAACAATAGGATTATACGGTGTTTTATAATTTTTTACAGGTCTTTAACATTAGTATTATACGTTGTTTTATGTCTTTTAGCATATGATTCATATTAAGATTACATGATGTAAAGAATCCTTAACAGATTGTTAACAACACAATTGCAGGACCATTTATTAATCTTTAAAAAAAAGATCACTAACATTAGGATTATATATTGTTTTATAAATCTTCAAAATATTACTAACATTAGAATTACATGATGTTTTATCAATTTTCAACAAGTCACTAACATTAGGACTAGACGAAGTGTCATAAATCCTTAAAAGACACAAGCATGATATTTGTATATGTTACAAATCTTTAAACTTAACTTGTTCGTTTGTTTGTTTTAGAATTTCGCGCAAAGCTACTCGAGAGCTATTTGCGATAGCCGTCCCTAATTTAGTAGTGTAAGACTAGAGAGAAAAAAATGGTCATCAGCACCCGCCACCAACTCTTGGGCTACTCTTTAGCCAACGAACAGTGAGATTGACCGTCACATTATAACGCTCCTATGACTGAAAGAACGAGCATGTTTGGTGCGACGGGAATTCGAAACCGTGACCTTCGAACGCCTTAATCCACCTGCCCATGCCGGGTCTTAAACATAACTAACATTAGGATTACATGTTATCTTATAATTTTTAATAGATTACTAACATTAGTATTTTATGATTCTATGATGTAAAAAATCTTTAAGAAATCATTAAGAGCAGGATTATAAGACGTTTTATAATTTTTTAAAAAAATCACTAATATTAGGATTACCAGATGTTTTATAAATCCTTATCATATCACTAACATTAGGATTAAATGATGTTTTATAAATCTTTAACAGATAATAATTAACATTCGGGTTACATGATGTGTTATAAACATTTAAGACATCTTTAATATTAGGAATACATTATGTTTTATAAATCTATAACAGATCACTAATATTAGGATTATATGATGTTTTATGAATTTTGAAAAGATCATTATCATTAGGATTACATGACGTTTTACAAACCTTTGACAGATCATTATCATTAGAATTACGCAAAGTTATATAAACGTTTAACAGATGATTAACATTAGGATTATATGATGTTTAATAATTTTTAAAAAGATCAGTAACATAAGGATCATATGTTTTTATAAAACTTTAACAGATCATTAACATCAGGATCACATGACATTTTATTATACTTTAACAGATCACTAACCTTAGAATTAAACGAAGTTTTATAAATCTTTAAATGATCTATAAAAATATGAATTTATGACATTTTGTAAATTTTAACAGATCACAAACATCAGGACTACATGAAGTATTAAAAATGTTCAACAAATAACTAACATTAGGATTATATGATATTTT
Source organism: Tachypleus tridentatus (assembly GCF_004210375.1). Taxonomy (NCBI): domain Eukaryota; kingdom Metazoa; phylum Arthropoda; class Merostomata; order Xiphosura; family Limulidae; genus Tachypleus; species Tachypleus tridentatus. Next base: position 2,662,308 of record NC_134833.1, on the reverse strand, counting down.
ATAAATATTTAAATGATCACTAACGTTATGATTACATGATGTTTTATAAATCTTTAAACAATCATTAACATTAGGATTACATGTTGTTTTTACAAATCTTTAACAGGTCATTAACATTAGGGTTACATGATGTTTTATAAACCTTTAAGACATCATTAACATTAGGGTCACATGATGTTTTATAAACCTTTAAGACATCATTAACATTAATATTACATGATGTTTTATAAATCTGTAACAGATCACTAATATAAGAATTATATGATGTATTGCAAATTTTAAACTTATCGCTAACATTAGGATTAGATGATGTTTTATAAATCTTAAACAGGTCATTACATCAGGATTGCATTATGCATTATAAACCATTAACAATTCACTAACGTAAGGATTATATGATGTGAAAAATATTTAACAAATCATTAATATTGGAATTATCAGAAGTTTTATAAATCTATTACAAATAATTAACATTAATATTACATGATGTTTAATAAATTCTTAACAGATCACTGATGTTAGGATTACAAAATGTTTTATTATTCTTTACTAGATCACTAACATTATGATTTCATGATCGTTTATAAATTTTTAATACATCACTAACATTATAATTTCATGATAATTTATAAATCTTTAACACATCACTTATATGATGTTATTATATGATGTTTTGCAAATTTAAAACATATCACTGACATTAGGATTAGATGATGTTTTAAAATCTTTGACAGATAAATAGCATTAAGATTACATGATGTTTAATAAATCTTAAAGAGTTCATTCTGACATTAGATGTTTTATTAACATCACTATGTTTAATAAATCTTAGAGATTACTAACATTAGGATTACATAATGTTTAATAAATCTTTCACTGATGACCAAATTTGGATTACATGATGTTTTATAAATTTATTACAGATAACTAACATCAGCATTATATTCGGTTTTATAAATCCTTAACAGATAACTAATATTAGGATTATGTGATTTATATATATCTTTAACAGATCACTAACATGATGATTTATATATATCTTTAACAGATCACTAACATGATGATTTATATATATCTTTAACAGATCACTAACATGATGATTTATATATATCTTTAACAGATCACTAACATGATGATTTATATATATCTTTAACAGATCACTAATATCATGATTTATATATATCTTTAACAGATCACTAACATGATGATTTATATATATCTTTAACAGATCACTAACATGATGATTTATATATATCTTTAACAGATCACTAATATCATGATTTATATATATCTTTAACAGATCACTAATATGATTTACATATATCTTTAACAGATGATGATTTATATATATCTTTAACAGATAACTAATATGATGATTTATATATATCTTTAACAGATCACTAATATGAACTTCTATTCACGAGTGTAAAGAAACATGATTACAACTGGTAAACCCGGCTTTTAATGACATGTTTAAACCAACCTGATTACAACTGGTCATCTCAACTTGTATTCACGTGTGTAAACCAATCTGATTATAACTTGTCAACTCAATGTTTAAACCAACCTGATTACAACTAAACCCGGCTTTAATGACATGTTTAAACCAACCAACATCTCAACTTGTATTCACGTGTGTAAACCAATCTTTATAACTGATCAACCCAACTTCTATTCATATTTGTAAACCAACCGTTTTATAACTGATAAACCCAACTTCTATTCATGTATGTATAACAATCTCATTATAACTGGTCAACCCGACTTCTATTCATGTATGTATAACAATCTCATTATAACTGGTCAACCCAACTTCTATTCACGTGTGTAAACCAACTTGATTATAACTGGTCAACCCGACTTCTATTCATATTTGTAAACCAACTTGATTATAACTGGTCAATCCCACTTGTATTCACGTGTGTAAACCAACTTGATTATAACTGGTCAACCCCACTTCTATTCACGTGTGTAAATAATAGCAGTTAAAACTGGTCAGAACATTTACTCACGTTTCTTTAAGACAATCAGCTCCATTGAAACTACAGGAAGCAACGAATGTGTTAAATCTGTGTCCATATTTATATATGTCGTCAGTGTTTGGTATTAATATCACTCCCATATCAGTCAGGTCGTACGTTTTGGACATTTTTATAACTCTTAGAATGTTATCACCTGTAATATCTTCAGTAGATAAGAACCATGGATAATTATAGGTACTATATACGTTAGGATATGATGTAGACCCTGCTTCGTGTGACGAAGATTCAGGATATGCTGTGGACCCTGTGTTGAGTGACGAATGTTCAGGATATGCTGTGGATTCTGTGTTAAGTGACGAATGTTCAGGATATGCTGTGGATTCTGTGTTAAGTGACGAATATTCAGGATATGCTGTGGATTCTGTGTTGAGTGACGAGTATTTAGGATATGGTGGATATGACGAAAGTTCAGGATATGGATTCTGTGTTAAGTGACGAATGTTCAGGATATGCTGTGGATTCTGTGTTAAGTGACGAATATTCAGGATATGCTGTGGATTCTGTGTTCAGTGACGAGTATTCAGAATATGCTGTGGATTCTGTGTTAAGTGACGAATGTTCAGGATATGCTGTGGATCCTGTGTTGAGTGACGAATGTTCAGGATATGCTGTGGATTCTGTGTTAAGTGACGAATATTCAGGATATGCTGTGGATTCTGTGTTGAGTGACGAGTATTCAGGATATGCTGTGGATTCTGTGTTAAGTGACAAATGTTCAGGATATGCTGTGAATTCTGTGTTGAGTGACGAATGTTCAGGATATGCTGTGAATTCTGTGTTGAGTGACGAATATTCAGGATGTGCTGTGGATTCTGTGTTGAGTGACGAATGTTCAGGATCTGTGGATTCAGGATGTGTGGATTCTGTATTGTGACGAATATTCAGGATGTGCTGTGGATTCTGTGTTGAGCAACTCAGATTTATGAAATATTTTTTCTCCTGCGTGGAGAAATAGAGACTTAGAAAGCGCTCTGGATTCTGTGAAAAGTACTGAAGAATCAGGAATTTCTGTAGATCTTGTGGTAAATAATGAATATACAGGAGTTCCTGTGGATTCTGTGCTACGTAACAAAGATCCGGGAAGTTTTGTGGATTCTGTGCGAAGAAACAAAGATCTAGGAGTTTCTGTGGATTCTGTGTTAAGTAACTGAGATCCAGAAGTTTCTGTGGAATCTGTGCTAACTGACAGAGGTCTAAGAGTTTTTGTGAATTCCGTGGTAACTATCTCAGATTCATAAGTTTCTGTGGATTCTGTGGTAAGTAAGTGAGTTCCAGGAGTTTCTGAGGATTTTGTGCTAAGTAACTGAGATTCAGAAGGTTCTGTGGATTCTGTGGTGAGTAACTGAGATCCAGTAGTTTCTGTAGTAACTATCTCAGATCCAGTAGTTTCTGTAGATTCTGTAGTAACTATCTCAAATCCAGTAGATTCTGTAGTAACTATCTGGGATTCTGTAGTAACTATCTGTTCCTGAAGATCCTGTAGAAGTTATCTCATTCGAATTAATTTTATGACTACAAAAATCGTTGTTCGTATCACACATGTTCTTCTGACAGTAGCACTGGTTGTCAAAGAGATTCCATGTACAAAGACTGTTCGTAACACAATTATTTTCAGAGTCAGAGTTCTCTACATAACTGTCCCTAAAAACGAAAACAAAACAATTATTCTCCACATACATCTCTATAAACATGGCAAAAAAAGCATTATTCATAAATATTTCTCTTAAATCGGGTAAGAGGCACTATTCTCCATATAAGAGTCACTATTCTCCATATATATCGCCCTGAAAGAGGAAACTTTCACATTTCTGTAGTTATGCCTTCACAAGGAAATTTTTACAAAATCAATAAAAGTTTTGTTTAAAAACTATCTAATTTTAACATTACACGTGCATCTAATTTCGCTATAACAAAATAAATCAACGAAGATACCTGATTTTAAACCCCATCATTAGATTTTCGTCTTTATAACAAAACAACCTACTTACCTGTTTTTGTTACACTGGTACACCAATTTCTCGACCTCCAAAGCTTTGTGAGCTAAGCTGTCTTTTACGACTTCTTGCCGCTTCAGAGGATTCAGAGGACAGACTGTGACAGCAGGAAACACTTGAACAGAAGCGAGTCGGATCTAATAAAAATTAAGAGTAAACCTGAGGACCTGTGGTTAAAAGCAGTGAACTTCTGTAGCTCACTACGCTTTGATCGCCTTGAAAACAGTGAAATTCTGTAGCTCACTATGCTTTGATCGCCTTAAAAACAGTGAAATTCTGTAGCTCACTACGCTTTGATCGCCTCAATATCTAAAACCGATGTTTAACTATTCAAGTTCAGCCAGAAAGGAAGGTGGGGTTATAATTTAGTTCCAAAAACAAACTCGTAGATTTCTAAGGTTCCCGAATAACACTAATGTATAAAAAATTCATTTAATCACAACTGTCTTTCGGTACAATGTTGTATTAATTTGCAATGTACTTCCAATAATATTACAACTTTAGAAATAATAGTTATTTTCAGTAATTACGCAAAAACAAATGGATAAACAAACAAAATCAATAATATTATTTATTGGAGGATAATAAATATGTCAACTACACGAACATAAAAAAATATATCAACTACTGGAACATAATAAATACATCAACTAGTGGAACATAATAAATATATCAACTACTGGAACATAATAAATACATCAACTATTTGAATATAATAAATATATCATGTATTGGAACATAATAAAGTACATCAACTATTAAAACATAACAGATACATCAATTACTGGAACATAATGAAGTACAATAAATTACTGGATCAAAATAAATTCATCAAATGTTAGAACATAAAAAAGTACATCAACTACTTGAGGATAATAAATACATCAAGTACCGGAACATAATGAAAAACATCAACAATTGGAACATAATAAATATATCAACTACTGGAACATAATAAAGCATGTCAACTATTAGAATATAATATATGCATCAACTATTGGAACATAATAAAATACATCAACTACTAGAACAAAATAAATACATAACAATTGGATCATAATAACTACATTAACTACTGGAAGATAATAAATACATCAATTACTGGAGCATAATAAATACATCAACTACTGGAACATAATAAAGTAGTACAACTACTGAATAAAAAATATATCAACTACAGAACATAATAAAGTTCATCAACACGTTGAGAATAACAAATACATCAACTATGGGAACATAATAAATACATCAACTATGGGAACATAATAAATACATCAACTTTTGGAGGATAATAAACACATCACTACTGGAACATAACCAAGAATATCATTTATTGAAACATTATAAATACGTCATCTCTTGGAACATAATAAAGTATATCAACTATTGGAACATAATAAAGTGCATCAATACTTAAGGATAATAAATACATCAAGCACTGGAACATACTAAAAACATCAACTACTGTAATATAATAAAACATCAACTATCGCAACATAATATAGTACATCAACTACTGGAACAAAATGAATACATCAACTATTGCAACATAATAATTTCATCAACTACTGGAACATAATAAAGTACATCATCTATTGGAACATAATAAAAACATCAACTATTGTAACATAATATAATAAATCAACTATTTGAATATAATAAATATATCATGTATTGGAACATAATAAAGTACATCAACTATTATAACATAACAGATACATCAAGTACTGGAACATAATGAAGTACAATAAATTACTGGATCAAAATAAATTCATCAAATGTTAGAACATAATAAAGTACATCAACTATTGAGAATAATAAATATATCAAGTACCGGAACATAATGAAAAACATCAACTATTGGAACATAATAAATACATCAACTCTTGGAACATAATAAACACATCAACTATTGGAACATAATAAAGTACAGCAACTAATGGAAAATAATAAATGAATTAACTACTGGAGGATAATAAATACATCAAGTACTGAAACATAATGAAGAAAACCAGCTACAGAAACAAAATAAATACATCAGCTATTGGAACATAATATAGTACATCATTACTGGAACGTAATAAATACATCATCTATTGGTTATGGTACATCAATACTGGAACGTAATAAATACATCATCTATTGGTTATGGTACATCAATACTGGAACGTAATAAATACATCATATATTGGTACATAATAAAGTACATCAACGAATGGAAAATTATAGAACATCATCTACTGGAATATAATAAAAACATCAACTACTGACACATAATAAAAACATCAACTACTTGAAGAAAATATAGTACATCAACCAGTTGAACGTAATAAAATACATCAACTATTGGAACATAATATAAAAATCAATTACTACAGGATAAAAAAGAACATCATCTACTTGGACATAATAACTATAGCAACTACAGGAACATAATAAAATACATCCACTATTGGAACATAATGAAAACGAACAACTACTGAAACATAATGAAGAAGAACAACTACTGGATCAAAACAAATACATCAAATAGTAGAACATGTTAAAGTACATCAAGTACGTGAGGATAATAAATACATCAAGCACTGGAACATAATGAAAAAACAGCAACTATTGGAACATAATAAATAAATCAACTATTGAAGCATAATAAAATACATGAAATAATGAAGAATAATAAATACATCATATATTGGAGCATAATAAATACATCATATATTGGAGCATAATAAATACATCATATATTGGAGCATAATAAATACATCAACTATTGGAACATACTATGGAACATGATCTAAAGGAACAAAATAAATACATCAACTACATGAATATTATAAGGTACATCAACTTCTAAACATAATAAATATATCAACTATTGAAACATAATATAGAACACCAACTTCTAGAACAAAATAAATGTTTCAAATATTGGAACGTAATAAAGTGCGTCAACTACTGTAACATAATGAATACATCATCTATTGAAACATAATAAATGTATCAATTAGTGGATCATAATAAAGTACATCAACTATTGGACCATCAATTATTGGGTCATAATAATGTACATCAACTACCGGATGACAGCAAATAATAAATTAATTTGTTTGATTAACTAATTTTGTTAAATTTGACACCTACACAGTTGTGTGAAATAATCAGGTTATATTTTAAAGTAACAATAACCCCAAGTACACATATCTTCTTATGAAGAGCTTATGATATTAGTCACTTTACTTGCCTACCTCATTTTTTATCAACGTTGGGTAAGTAAAGTAATCTTTAACTATTCTGAAAGTGAGAACAGAAAGACCTCCCAGGTTAGATAAAAGAACGAAAAGCCAGAAAAGCTTTCGGAACCCACTTTTAGAATAGACTATTCTGGAACATCCTGCTGCCGATATGGTGTCTCCTAAGAAAGTTTTCGTCTTTGATCCAAATGTTTCTTCTTTTCCTTCCTTCATTTCTATTATTTGAAAAAATTGAAAAACATTGTGTAGTTAACCAACTCTACCAGATAACTGTAGTAAGTGTTGTGTAGTTAACCAAATGTACTATAAAACTGTAGTAAGTGTTGTGTAGTTAACCAACTCTACCAGATAACTGTAGCAAGTGTTATGTAATTAACCAACTGTATTATGTATTGTGTAGTTAACCAACTGTGCTACATACCTGTAGTATGTGTTGTATAGTTAACCAACTGTACTATAAAACTGTAGTAAGTGTTGTAGAGTTAACCAACTCTACCAGATAACTGTAGTAAGTGTTGTGTAGTTAACCAAATGTACTATATAACTGTAGTAAGTGTTGTGTAGTTAACCAACTATTCTGAATAACTGTAGCAAGTGTTATGTAATTAACCAACTGTATTATGTATTGTATAGTTAACCAACTGTACTATAAAACTGTAGTAAGTGTTGTGTAGTTAACCAACTCTACCAGATAACTGTAGTAAGTGTTATGTAGTTAACCAAATCTACCAGATAACTGTAGTAAGTGTTATGTAGTTAACCAAATGTACTATATAACTGTAGTAAGTGTTGTGTAGTTAACCAACTATTCTGAATAACTGTAGCAAGTGTTATGTAATTAACCAACTGCATTATGTATTGTGTAGTTAACCAACTGTGCTACATACCTGTAGTATGTGTTGTACAGTTAACCAACTCTACCAGATAACTGTAGTAAGTATTGTGTAGTTAACCAAATGTACTATATAACTGTAGTAAGTGTTGTATAGTTAACCAACTATTCTGAATAACTGTAGCAAGTGTTGTGCAATTAACCAACTCTACCAGATAACTGTAGTAAGTGTTGTGTAGTTAACCAAATGTACTATATAACTGTAGTAAGTGTTGTGTAGTTAACCAACTATTCTGAATAACTGTAGCAAGTGTTGTGCAATTAACCAACTCTACCAGATAACTGTAGTAAGTGTTGTGTAGTTAACCAACTCTACCAGATAACTGTAGTAAGTGTTGTGTAGTTAACCAAATGTACTATATAACTGTAGTAAGTGTTGTGTAGTTAACAAACTCTACCAGATAAATGTAGTAAGTGTTGTGTAGTTAACCAACTGTACTATAAAACTGTAGTAAGTGTTGTATAGTTAAGCAACTGTACTATAAAACTGTACTAAGTGTTGTATAGTTAACCAACTGTACTATAAAACTGTACTAAGTGTTGTATAGTTAACCAACTGTACTATAAAACTGTACTAAGTGTTGTATAGTTAAGCAACTGTACTATAAAACTGTACTAAGTGTTGTATAGTTAACCAACTGTACTATAAAACTGTACTAAGTGTTGTATAGTTAACCAACTGTACTATAAAACTGTAGTAAGTGTTGTATAGTTAAGCAACTGTACTATAAAACTGTACTAAGTGTTGTATAGTTAAGCAACTGTATTATAAAACTGTAGTAATTGTTGTATAGTTAAGCAACTGTACTATAAAACTGTAGCAAGTGTTGTATAGTTAGCCAACTGTACTATAAAACTGTAGTAAGAGTTGTGTAGTTAAACAATTGTACTACATACATGTAATAAGTGTTGTATAGTTGACCAACTGTACTACATACATGTAGTAGGTGTTGTATAGTTAACCAACTGTACTATAAAACTGTAGTAAGTGTTGTATAGTTAGTCAACTGTACTATAAAACTGTAGTAAGAGTTGTGTAGTTAAACAATTCTACTACATACATGCAATAAGTGTTGTATAGTTAAGCAACTGTACTATAAAACTGTACTAAGTGTTGTATAGTTAACCAACTCTCCTATAAAACTGTAGTAAGTGTTGTATAGTTAAGCAACTGTACTATAAAACTGTACTAAGTGTTGTATAGTTAACCAACTGTACTATAAAACTGTACTAAGTGTTGTATAGTTAACTGTACTAACTGTACTATAAAACTGTACTAAGTGTTGTATAGTTAACCAACTGTACTACTATAAAACTGTACTAAGTGTTGTATAGTTAACCAACTGTACTATAAAACTGTACTAAGTGTTGTATAGTTAAGCAACTGTACTATAAAACTGTACTAAGTGTTGTATAGTTAACCAACTGTACTATAAAACTGTACTAAGTGTTGTATAGTTAACCAACTGTACTATAAAACTGTAGAAAGTTTTGTATAGTTATTCAACTGTACCAGATAACTGTAGTAAGTGTTGTCTAGTTAACCAACTCTACCAGATAATTGTAGTTAGTGTTGTATAGTTAACTAACTGCACCAGATAACTGTAGTAATAATTGTCTAGTTAACCAACTCTACCAGATAACTGTAGTAAGTGTTGTCTAGTTAACCAACTCTACCAGATAACTGTAGTAAATGTTGTCTAGTTAACCAACTATACCAGATAACTGTAGTAAGTGTTGTGTAGTTAACCAACTCTACCAGATAACTGTAGTAAGTGTTGTCCAGTTAACCACTGTACTATAAAACTGTAGTAAGTGTTGTGTAGTTAAACAACTGTACTACATAACTGTAGTAAGTATTGTATAGTTAACTAACTGTACTAAATAACTGTAGTAAGTATTGTATAGTTAACCAACTGTACTACATAACTGTAGTAAGTTTTGTGTAGTTAACCAACTGTACTACATAATTGTAGTAAGTGTTGTGTAGTTAACCAACTGTCCTGCATAACTCTAGTAAGTATTGTGTAGTTAACCAACTATGGTAAATACATGTAGTAAGTGTGTAGTTAATCAACTGTGTTAAATACATGTAGTAAGTGTTGTGTAATTAACCAACTGTGCTATATAACAACAACCGTTTGTTCTTGTATGGCTATTAGAACCTCTCTTAAGTTCAACGACTCTTGTAAAGTAAATTGCTATATTAACACCTTCTCTAATAAACACATTGTTTAGTAATTCTGGTAAATCATATTAACACCTTAAATATCCCTGAAGTGTTACATATCTATGGCTAAACTTGAAGTCATTACTTACCCAAGTCTAGAAATAATACGAAATCAAGTGCCCGTGTTGCTGTCGTTGGTATACTCGACGTAAAATGTACTCATGTATATATGGAATGTTTACTCCTTCTGCTGTGAGTTGTCTAGAGTGAAGATCACAAACGTGACGCTTTTCTAAATAGTTATTGGATATGTCACGTCCGTAATGGGCTTTTTCCTTATCATTAGAAGACACGTATACTATAATTCTAAACAAACAGAAAACTAGCGTTATGCATATACACTTGTATTGTTTATGTAGCAATTGATGTTTTCATTCTGAGAACTCACTTTCAATTAATTTATTTAATCTCCATGGTGTTTAAATGTTTGCTTTTTCTTCAACGACAGTTCTGGAAAAGAAAATCAATGGAACAGTAAAATGTTTCTAGATTTCTAGAACGTTTAAAAGTGGAAAAAGATAATTCTTTATTACAATGAAGTATTGTACTGTACATTAGCTAAGTGATCAAATAAAAGACTCGTGAGGTCAAGGATAACCAACCCTAATTAATGTCTGGTGGCTTCAAAAATGACAACTGTTCTTCACTATCTCAGTAGTAATGTCTATGCAATTGAAAGTTCGGAGCAAAATGAGTGAATTATCGTAGCTCGAATTTTGGACGCTTCGATATGCAGACTAAATACTAAGACATATTTAGCAACAACTCCATGCTCTGAGTTATATAATTATCACATTTTAACTCACATAATCCAGTGTGATAAAAGAAAGATAGCCAACATATCGTGTCTCATTTGGTCTAACATTTCAACTCCTAAATGTGGTGCTTGGAGTGGAACTTAATGTATTTATGTACATCAGGTCTACTAGTGTGGGTATTAACACTTTAATTAAGAGAACAACGTTTTGACCTTCCTAGGTCATCTTCAGGTCGAAACGTTGTTCTCTGATTTATTTTGGTAAAAGTATTAATACCCATATCAGCACACCTGATATACATTTTTACTTTAAGTGGATTTCTAGTCATTACAAATTACATATCAAATTGTTAAAGTGAAGTCTATGGGACTTACATTCTACTTACTTGTAACAACTTAGATAGTTCAAACTGTGTCCAGTGAGCTCTTAAAATGAGGACTAAACTTGAAAATTAAACTGAATTCCTAATTGTCTTATTAAAGGTTCAGCTTCTCTGATAGACTCTATGTTACTTTTCTAAGAATTCATTTGTTAGGCGTGAGAGTCAATATCAGGATAATCTTAGATTGCATTTAAGACTCAAGTATTGGTCAGATAGTCAACGATTATGCTGGAGGGTGAACTGTTGGTCAGAGAGTTATAGGTTGTGTAGGAGTCTCAACTGTTGGTCACATAGTCATACGTTGTATTGGAGTCTCAACTATTGGTCAGAGACTCAAAAGTTGCTGGAGAGTAAACTGTTGGTCATATAGCTTATACGTTGTACTGAAGTCTCCACTGTTGGTCAGATAGTTGTAGGTTGTGTTGGAGTCTCAACTATTAGTCAGAACGTCAAAGGTTGCTGGAGAGTTAACTGCTCTTTAGATAGTAAAAGGTTGTACTTGAGACCAAGTGTTGGTAGTACAGTTGAAGATTTTCAGGAGAGTCAACTGTTGGTCAGATAGTCAAAGGTTGTCAGGAGTGGAGAGTCAACTGTTGATTTTATAAAACATGTTTGTAACGAAATTATTCACAGTGTTATGAAATGCATGTTATTAAATGTATCTCAGAACGGCTGGTTTGGCTATTAACATTTTTATTGATAAGGAGAGAACAACGTTCCAAACTTCCTAGGTCATCTTCAGGTTAAGAAAGAGAGAGTTTAAATGTGACCGTTGATGGACACATGTCTTAGGGACGAGAGTATAAAGGGGCACGGGATTGTAGAGGTCGTTGCAGTTACATGTAAGGTTATTAATTAGTTTAAGCATAAAGATGTTCTTTCATATTGGTTTAATTTTGGTTTTAATTGTCGCATGAGTAGGGCTTCTTTGATTTTGCGTTTGTTTACATTTGTTTCCCTACTTAATATCTGGATTAAGTTTTCTATGGTTATGTTGTGTTTATTTGACTTGCAGTGTTCAAAAACGTGTGAAGGTTTTTTTTTTTGTCTTCTTTGAATCTAGTTTCCATTTTTCTGCTTGTTTCTCCAATACAGAAGTCGCGGCAGTTGTTGTATCGTATTTTATAAATTATGCTGGTGTTGTGTTTGTTCTGTTTGTTTGTTTTAAATTAAGCACAAAGCTACACAATGGGCTATCTGTGCTCTGACCACCACGGGTATGGAAACCCGGTTTTAATTGTGCAAGTCCGCAGACATACCACTGTGCCACTGGGGGGCGTGTTGTGTTTGTCAGTGTAGTTTTTACAATCTAATTAGTATGGACTTTAATTTTGTACCTGGTTTTTGAATAAATTTGATGTTTACTGGAATGTTGTGTTTTGTTATAAGTTTTTTTCAAAATGTTGGTTACTTTTTCGCTGATATCGGGAGCATACAGTATGCAGCAGTACAAATGTTATTAAGTGTTTACACATGTAGAATCTTGACAAGGGAAAATCGTGGAACATTAAGTGAAGAGACCTGGAGATCTCTACTCAATAAAGTACATTAACATTAATGAAAGGAGTGGGTCAAAACAATCTAACATGTATAACAAAGTTTGATGTAGAAGGAAAATCTTTTATCTAATTAGATAATGTTACACGCGAGGAAACTCTAGCTGATTGATTAACCTATATTGATAGATGAAATACAAACAACTGATATTTCATAGTAATTAAAACAATCGTCTCTTGACTCTAACGCCTAAAGTCTACAATGGTGAAGTACATACTAAGACAACCTACTCAAGAACAGAAACATTTCATTTTGTATGAAAAGATTAGAAATAATGTGAAACTTGAAAAATTACTTTATTTGTACAAACCTACAACAGGGGTCAGTGTTGCTCACTAGGTTTGTAGAAACAACGTTAATAGATTACTTTATTTGTACAAACCTACAACAGGGGTCAGTGTTGCTCACTACGTTTGTAGAAACAACGTTAATAGATTACTTCATTTGTACAAACCTACAACAGGGGTCAGTGTTGCTCACTGCGTTTGTAGAAACAACGTTAATAGATTACTTTATTTGTACAAACCTACAACAGGGGTCAGTGTTGCTCACTACATTTGTAGAAACAACGTTAATAGATTACTTCATTTGTACAAACCTACAACAGGGGTCAGTGTTGCTCACTTCGTTTGTAGAAACAACGTTAATAGATTACTTTATTTGTACAAACCTACAACAGGGGTCAGTGTTGCTTACCACGTTTGTAGAAACAACGTTAATAGATTACTTTATTTGTACAAACCTACAACAGGGGTCAGTGTTGCTCACTACATTTGTAGAAACAACGTTAATAGATTACTTTATTTGTACAAACCTACAACAGGGGTCAGTGTTGCTCACTGCGTTTGTAGAAACAACGTTAATAGATTACTTTATTTGTACAAACCTACAACAGGGGTCAGTGTTGCTCACTACGTTTGTAGAAACAACGTTAATAGATTACTCTATTTGTACAAACCTACAACAGGGGTCAGTGTTGCTTACCACGTTTGTAGAAACAACGTTAATAGATTACTTTATTTGTACAAACCTACAACAGGGGTCAGAATTACTCACTTCGTTTGAAGAAACAACGTTAATGGATTTATAACCCTTAACAGTAATAAACATTACTTCCAAGTATCAGACACACATTAACTAAAATATTTATTATTATTATTCAACGTAACATATAAACAACGTAATAATATGCATAGTACAGTAAAACTTGTATTGATTACTTCATACTTCTATATATATAGTATAATATACTTTGTATTGTTTACTTTCACTTCTCTATGCATAATACAGTATACTTTGTATTTTTTTTACTTCTATACATACAGTACAGAATAATTTGTTTACTTTTGCTTCTATACATACGGCACAGTATACTTTGTACTGTTTACTTTTACTTCAATACATATAGTACATTATACCTTATATTGTTCACTTTTACTTCTACACATATGCTACAGTATACTTTGTATTGTTTACTTTTACTTCTAGAAATATAAAACAATATACTTTGAATTGTTGATTTCATACTTCTATTTATGTATACAGAATACTTCGTATTGTTTACCACATATTTCTCTACATATAGTACAGCATACGAGGTATTTTTTACTTTTACTCCTGGATATGTAGTACAATATACTCTGTACTGTTTAATTTTACTTCTATACCTAAAGTACAATATAATTTGTATTGTCTTCTTTGTACTTCTCTACAGTAAACAGCTTCTATACAGCATAGTATACTTTGTAATGTTTACTTTTACTTTTATACATATAATACAGTATACTTTGTATTTATTATCTTTACTTGGATATATATGGTACAGTATGCATTGTATTGTTTACTTCATATTTCTATACATATAGTAAAATATACTTTCTATTTTTTTACTTGATACTTCTATACATATAGTAAGATATATTTTGTATCGCTTACATCATTCTTTTACATATACACTACAGTATTTATTGTATTGTTTACTTCCTACTTCTATTGATATAGTACATTATACATTGTATTCTTCACTTCAAACTTCTATACATATAGTACAGTATACTTTATATTGCTTACTTTTAATTCTATATATACATTACAGTACACTTTGCATTGTATACTTTTACTTCTAAAGATATAAAACAATATACTTTGAATTGTTTATTTCATACTTCTATTCGTTTAGCACAGTATATTTTGTATTATTTATTATTACTTCTACATGAAATACAGTATAATTCGTATTCTTTATCACATACTTCTATACATAAAGTACCATATACTTTGTATTGTTTACTTTATACTTCTATACATATAATACAGTATACTTAATATTGTTTACTACATACTTCTATACATAGAGTTCAGTATACTAGGTATTCCTTACTTCATATTTCTACACATATAGTACCGCATACTTTGTATTGCTTACTTCATATTTCTATACACATATAGTACAGCATATTTGGTATTCTGTACTTCATATTTCTATAGATGTAGTACAGCATACTTTGTATTGCTTACTTCATATTTCTATACACATATAGTACAGCATATTTGGTATTCCGTACTTCATATTTCTATAGATGTAGTACAGCATATTTTGTATTGCTTACTTCATATTTCTATAGATGTAGTACAGTATTCTTGTTACTGGTTACTTCATATTTCTATATACATAGTACAGTATTCTTGTTACTGGTTACTTCATATTTCTATATGCATAGTACAGTATTCTTGTTACTGGTTACTTCATATTTCTATATACATAGTACAGTATTCTTGTTACTGGTTACTTCATATTTCTATATACATAGTACATTATTCTTGTTACTGGTTACTTCATATTTCTATATACATAGTACAGTATTCTTGTTACTGGTTACTTCATATTTCTATAGATGTAGTATACTTTGTATTGCTTACTTCATATTTCTATATACATATAGTACAGAATACTTTGCATTACTTACTTCATATTTCTATATACATATAGTACAGAATACTTTGCATTGCTTACTTCATATTTCTATAGATGTAGTACAGCATACTTTGTATTGCTTACTTCATATTTCTATAGATGTAGTATAGCATACTTTGTATTGCTTACTTCATATTTCTATAGATGTAGTACAGCATACTTTGTATTGCTTACTTCATATTTCTATAGATGTAGTGCACAGCATCTTTTGTATTTCTACTATATTTCTATAGATGTACAGTATTCTTGTTACTGGTTACTTCATATTTCTATATACATAGTACAGTATTCTTGTTACTGGTTACCTCATATTTCTATATACATAGTACAGTATTCTTGTTACTGGTTACTTCATATTTCTATATACATAGTACAGTATTCTTGTTACTGGTTACTTCATATTTCTATAGATGTAGTACAGTATTCTTGTTACTGGTTGCTTCATATTTCTATAGATGTAGTACAGCATTCTTGTTACTGGCTACTTCATATTTCTATACACATAGTACATTATTCTTGTTACTGGTTACTTCATATTTCTATATACATAGTACAGTTTTCTTGTTAGTAGTTACTTCATTTTCTATATACATAGTACAGTTTTCTTCTTACTAGTTACTTCATATTTCTATATACATAGTACAGTTTTCTTCTTACTAGTTACTTCATATTTCTATATACATAGTACAGTTTTCTTGTTACTAGTTACTTCATATTTCTATATACCTAATACAGTATTCTTGTTACTGGTTACTTCATATTTCTATATACATATAGTACAGTATACTTTATGTTGTTTATTATTACTTGTACACATATACAACAGTATATTTTGTTTTGTTTATTTCATACTTCTATAAATATAGTACAGAGTACTTTGGGTTTCCAGTGAGATGGATTGAAAAGTTGTTGTAACGTGAATCTGTTGGAACAAAATGTATAGGTCTTGCTTTATATTGCTTTTCCTGAAAGAAACTTTATAATAAGATACCTACTAGTCTGTCATTCCGTGGCAGTGGTATGAACATTCAACTTTATATTAAGATACCTACTAGTCTGTCATTCGGTGGCAGTGGTATGAACATTCAACTTTATATTAAGATACCAACTAGTCTGTCATTCGGTGACAGTGGTATAAACATTCATCTTTATGATAAGATACCTACTAGTCTGTCATTCGGTGACAGTGGTATGAACATTCAACTTTATAATAAGATACCTACTAGTCTGTCATTCAGTGACAGTGGTATGAACCTTCAAATTTATAATAACATACCTACATGTCTCTCATTAGGTGACAGTGGTATGAACATTCAACTTTATAATAAGATACCTACTAGTCTGTCATTCGGTGACAGTGGTATGAACTTTCAACTTTATAATAAGACACCTACTAGTCTGTTATTCGGTGGCAGTGGTATGAACATTCAACTTTTTAATAAGATACCTACTAGTCTGTCATTCGGTGACAGTGGTATGAACATTTAACTTTATAATAAGATACCTACTAGTCTGTCATTCGGTGGAAGTGGTATGAACATTTAACTTTATAATAAGATACCTACTAGTCTGTCATTCGGTGGAAGTGGTATGAACATTTAACTTTATAATAAGATACCTACTAGTCTGTCATTCGGTGACAGTGGTATGAACATTCAACTTTATAATAAGATACCTACTAGTCTGTCATTCGGTGACAGTGGTATGAACATTCAACTTTATAATAAGATACCTACTAGTCTGTCATTCGGTGACAGTGGTATGAACATTCAACTTTATAATAAGATACCTACTAGTCTGTCATTCGGTGACAGTGGTATGAACATTTAACTTTATAATAAGATACCTACTAGTCTGTCATTCGGTGACAGTGGTATAAACATTTAACTTTATAATAAGATACCTACTAGTCTGTAATTCGGTGGAAGTGGTATGAACATTTAACTTTATAATAAGATACCTACTAGTCTGTCATTCGGTGGAAGTGGTATGAACATTCAACTTTATAATAAGATACCTACTAGTCTGTCATTCGGTGACAGTGGTATGAACATTCAACTTTATAATAAGATACCTACTAGTCTCTCATTAGGTGACAGTGGTATGAACATTCAACTTTGTAATAAGATACCTACTAGTCTGTCATTCGGTGACAGTGGTATGAACTTTCAACTTTATAATAAGACACCTACTAGTCTGTTATTCGGTGGCAGTGGTATGAACATTCAACTTTTTAATAAGATACCTACTAGTCTGTCATTCGGTGACAGTGGTATAAACATTTAACTTTATAATAAGATACCTACTAGTCTGTAATTCGGTGGAAGTGGTATGAACATTTAACTTTATAATAAGATACCTACTAGTCTGTAATTCGGTGACAGTGGTATGAACATTCAACTTTATAATAAGATACCTACTAGTCTGTCATTCGGTGACAGTGGTATGAACATTTAACTTTATAATAAGATACCTACTAGTCTGTCATTCGGTGACAGTGGTATGAACATTCAACTTTATAATAAGATACCTACTAGTCTGTCATTCGGTGACAGTGGTATGAACATTCAACTTTATAATAAGATACCTACTAGTCTGTCAATCGAAGACAGTAGTATGGATATTCAACTTTATAAAAAGATACCTACTAGTCTGTCATTCGGTGGCAGTGGTATGAACATTCAACTTTATAATAAGATACCTACTAGTCTGTCATTCGGTGACAGTGGTATGAACATTTAACTTTATAATAAGATACCTACTAGTCTGTCATTCGGTGACAGTGGTATGAACATTCAACTTTATAATAAGATACCTACTAGTCTGTCATTGGTATGAACGGTCTCTCATTAGGTGACAGTGGTATGAACATTCAACTTTATAATAAGATACCTACTAGTCTGTCATTCGGTGACAGTGGTATGAACATTCAACTTTATAATAAGATACCTACTAGTCTGTCATTCGGTGGCAGTGGTATGAACATTCAACTTTATAATAAGATACCTACTAGTCTGTCATTCGGTGACAGTGGTATGAACATTCAACTTTATAATAAGATACCTACTAGTCTGTCATTCGGTGGAAGTGGTATGAACATTCAACTTTATAATAAGATACCTACTAGTCTGTCATTCGGTGACAGTGGTATGAACATTCAACTTTATAATAAGATACCTACTAGTCTGTCATTCGGTCATTCGGTGACAGTGGTATGAACATTTAACTTTATAATAAGATACCTACTAGTCTGTCATTCGGTGACAGTGGTATGAACATTTAACTTTATAATAAGATACCTACTAGTCTGTCATTCGGTGACAGTGGTATGAACATTCAACTTTATAATAAGATACCTACTAGTCTGTCATTCGGTGACAGTGGTATGAACATTCAACTTTATAATAAGATACCTACTAGTCTGTCATTCGGTGACAGTGGTATGAACATTCAACTTTATAATAAGATACCTACTAGTCTGTCATTCGGTGACAGTGGTATGAACATTCAACTTTATAATAAGATACCTACTAGTCTGTATGAACATTCGGTGACAGTGGTATGAACATTCAACTTTATAATAAGATACCTACTAGTCTGTCATTCGGTGACAGTGGTATGAACATTCAACTTTATAATAAGATACCTACTAGTCTGTCATTCGGTGACAGTGGTATGAACATTTAACTTTATAATAAGATACCTACTAGTCTGTCATTCGGTGACAGTGGTATGAACATTTAACTTTATAATAAGATACCTACTAGTCTGTCATTCGGTGACAGTGGTATGAACATTCAACTTTATAATAATAAGATACCTACTAGTCTGTCATTCGGTGACAGTGGTATGAACATTCAACTTTATAATAAGATACCTACTAGTCTGTCATTCGGTGACAGTGGTATGAACATTTAACTTTATAATAAGATACCTACTAGTCTGTCATTCGGTGACAGTGGTATGAACATTCAACTTTATAATAAGATACCTACTAGTCTGTCATTCGGTGACAGTGGTATGAACATTCAACTTTATAATAAGATACCTACTAGTCTGTCATTCGGTGACAGTGGTATGAACATTTAACTTTATAATAAGATACCTACTAGTCTGTCATTCGGTGACAGTGGTATGAACATTCAACTTTATAATAAGATACCTACTAGTCTGTCATTCGGTGACAGTGGTATGAACATTCAACTTTATAATAAGATACCTACTAGTCTCTCATTCGGTGACAGTGGTATGAACATTCAACTTTATAATAAGATACCTACTAGTCTGTCATTCGGTGAGTGGTATGAACATTCAACTTTATAATAAGATACCTACTAGTCTGTCATTCGGTGACAGTGGTATGAACATTCAACTTTATAATAAGATACCTACTAGTCTGTCATTCGGTGACAGTGGTATGAACATTCAACTTTATAATAAGATACCTACTAGTCTGTCATTCGGTGACAGTGGTATGAACATTCAACTTTATAATAAGATACCTACTAGTCTGTCATTCGGTGACAGTGGTATGAACAGTGGTATGAACATTCAACTTTATAATAAGATACCTACTAGTCTGTCATTCGGTGACAGTGGTATGAACATTCAACTTTATAATAAGATACCTACTAGTCTGTCATTCGGTGACAGTGGTATGAACATTCAACTTTATAATAAGATACCTACTAGTCTGTCATTCGGTGACAGTGGTATGAACATTCAACTTTATAATAAGATACCTACTAGTCTGTCATTCGGTGACAGTGGTATGAACATTCAACTTTATAATAAGATACCTACTAGTCTGTCATTCGGTGACAGTGGTATGAACATTCAACTTTATAATAAGATACCTACTAGTCTGTCATTCGGTGACAGTGGTATGAACATTCAACTTTATAATAAGATACCTACTAGTCTGTCATTCGGTGACATTCAACTTTATAATAAGATACCTACTAGTCTGTCATTCGGTATGAACATTCAACTTTATAATAAGATACCTACTAGTCTGTCATTCGGTGACAGTGGTATGAACATTCAACTTTATAATAAGATACCTACTAGTCTGTCATTCGGTGACAGTGGTATGAACATTCAACTTTATAATAAGATACCTACTAGTCTGTCATTCGGTGACAGTGGTATGAACATTCAACTTTATAATAAGATACCTACTAGTCTGTCATTCGGTGACAGTGGTATGAACATTCAACTTTATAATAAGATACCTACTAGTCTGTCATTCGGTGACAGTGGTATGAACATTCAACTTTATAATAAGATACCTACTAGTCTGTCATTCGGTGACAGTGGTATGAACATTTAACTTTATAATAAGATACCTACTAGTCTGTCATTCGGTGACAGTGGTATGAACATTCAACTTTATAATAAGATACCTACTAGTCTGTCATTCGGTGACAGTGGTATGAACATTCAACTTTATAATAAGATACCTACTAGTCTGTCATTCGGTGACAGTGGTATGAACATTTAACTTTATAATAAGATACCTACTAGTCTGTCATTCGGTGACAGTGGTATGAACATTCAACTTTATAATAAGATACCTACTAGTCTGTCATTCGGTGACAGTGGTATGAACATTCAACTTTATAATAAGATACCTACTAGTCTGTCATTCGGTGACAGTGGTATGAACATTCAACTTTATAATAAGATACCTACTAGTCTGTCATTCGGTGACAGTGGTATGAACATTCAACTTTATAATAAGATACCTACTAGTCTGTCATTCGGTGACAGTGGTATGAACATTCAACTTTATAATAAGATACCTACTAGTCTGTCATTCGGTGGCAGTGGTATGAACATTCAACTTTATAATAAGATACCTACTAGTCTGTCATTCGGTGACAGTGGTATGAACATTCAACTTTATAATAAGATACCTACTAGTCTGTCATTCGGTGACAGTGGTATGAACATTCAACTTTATAATAAGATACCTACTAGTCTGTCATTCGGTGACAGTGGTATGAACATTCAACTTTATAATAAGATACCTACTAGTCTGTCATTCGGTGACAGTGGTATGAACATTCAACTTTATAATAAGATACCTACTAGTCTGTCATTCGGTGACAGTGGTATGAACATTCAACTTTATAATAAGATACCTACTAGTCTGTCATTCGGTGACAGTGGTATGAACATTCAACTTTATAATAAGATACCTACTAGTCTGTCATTCGGTGACAGTGGTATGAACATTCAACTTTATAATAAGATACCTACTAGTCTGTCATTCGGTGACAGTGGTATGATACCTACTAGTCTGTCATTCGGTGACATTATGAACAAACTTTATAATAAGATACCTACTAGTCTGTCATTCGGTGACAGTGGTATGAACATTCAACTTTATAATAAGATACCTACTAGTCTGTCATTCGGTGACAGTGGTATGAACATTCAACTTTATAATAAGATACCTACTAGTCTGTCATTCGGTGACAGTGGTATGAACATTCAACTTTATAATAAGATACCTACTAGTCTGTCATTCGGTGGAAGTGGTATGAACATTCAACTTTATAATAAGATACCTACTAGTCTGTCATTCGGTGACAGTGGTATGAACATTTAACTTTATAATAAGATACCTACTAGTCTGTCATTCGGTGGACAGTGGTATGAACATTCAACTTTATAATAAGATACCTACTAGTCTGTCATTCGGTGACAGTGGTATGAACATTCAACTTTATAATAAGATACCTACTAGTCTGTCATTCGGTGACAGTGGTATGAACATTCAACTTTATAATAAGATACCTACTAGTCTGTCATTCGGTGACAGTGGTATGAACATTCAACTTTATAATAAGATACCTACTAGTCTGTCATTCGGTGACAGTGGTATGAACATTCAACTTTATAATAAGATACCTACTAGTCTGTCATTCGGTGACAGTGGTATGAACATTCAACTTTATAATAAGATACCTACTAGTCTGTCATTCGGTGACAGTGGTATGAACATTTAACTTTATAATAAGGTGGTATGAACATTCAACTTTATAATAAGATACCTACTAGTCTGTCATTCGGTGGAAGTGGTATGAACATTTAACTTTAACTTTCTGTCATAATAAGATACCTACTAGTCTGTCATTCGGTGACAGTGGTATGAACATTCAACTTTATAATAAGATACCTACTAGTCTGTCATTCGGTGACAGTGGTATGAACATTCAACTTTATAATAAGATACCTACTAGTCTGTCATTCGGTGACAGTGGTATGAACATTCAACTTTATAATAAGATACCTACTAGTCTGTCATTCGGTGACAGTGGTATGAACATTCAACTTTATAATAAGATACCTACTAGTCTGTCATTCGGTGACAGTGGTATGAACATTCAACTTTATAATAAGATACCTACTAGTCTGTCATTCGGTGACAGTGGTATGAACATTCAACTTTATAATAAGATACCTACTAGTCTGTCATTCGGTGACAGTGGTATGAACATTCAACTTTATAATAAGATCGATACCTACTAGTCTGTCATTCGGTGGAAGTGGTATGAACATTCAACTTTATAATAAGATACCTACTAGTCTGTCATTCGGTGACAGTGGTATGAACATTCAACTTTATAATAAGATACCTACTAGTCTGTCATTCGGTGACAGTGGTATGAACATTCAACTTTATAATAAGATACCTACTAGTCTGTCATTCGGTGACAGTGGTATGAACATTCAACTTTATAATAAGATACCTACTAGTCTGTCATTCGGTGACAGTGGTATGAACATTCAACTTTATAATAAGATACCTACTAGTCTGTCATTCGGTGACAGTGGTATGAACATTCAACTTTATAATAAGATACCTACTAGTCTGTCATTCGGTGACAGTGGTATGAACATTCAACTTTATAATAAGATACCTACTAGTCTGTCATTCGGTGACAGTGGTATGAACATTCAACTTTATAATAAGATACCTACTAGTCTGTCATTCGGTGACAGTGGTATGAACATTCAACTTTATAATAAGATACCTACTAGTCTGTCATTCGGTGTCATTCGGTGGAGTGGTATGAACATTCAACTTTATAATAAGATACCTACTAGTCTGTCATTCGGTGACAGTGGTATGAACATTCAACTTTATAATAAGATACCTACTAGTCTGTCATTCGGTGACAGTGGTATGAACATTCAACTTTATAATAAGATACCTACTAGTCTGTCATTCGGTGACAGTGGTATGAACATTCAACTTTATAATAAGATACCTACTAGTCTGTCATTCGGTGACAGTGGTATGAACATTCAACTTTATAATAAGATACCTACTAGTCTGTCATTCGGTGACAGTGGTATGAACATTTAACTTTATAATAAGATACCTACTAGTCTGTCATTCGGTGGCAGTGGTATGAACATTCAACTTTATAATAAGATACCTACTAGTCTGTCATTCGGTGTGGTATGAACATTCAACTTTATAATAAGATACCTACTAGTCTGTCATTCGGTGACAGTGGTATGAACATTTAACTTTATAATAAGATACCTACTAGTCTGTCATTCGGTGACAGTGGTATGAACATTCAACTTTATAATAAGATACCTACTAGTCTGTCATTCGGTGACAGTGGTATGAACATTCAACTTTATAATAAGATACCTACTAGTCTGTCATTCGGTGACAGTGGTATGAACATTCAACTTTATAATAAGATACCTACTAGTCTGTCATTCGGTGAACATTCAGTGGTATGAATGAACATTCAACTTTATAATAAGATACCTACTAGTCTGTCATTCGGTGACAGTGGTATGAACATTCAACTTTATAATAAGATACCTACTAGTCTGTCATTCGGTGACAGTGGTATGAACATTCAACTTTATAATAAGATACCTACTAGTCTGTCATTCGGTGACAGTGGTATGAACATTCAACTTTATAATAAGATACCTACTAGTCTGTCATTCGGTGACAGTGGTATGAACATTCAACTTTATAATAAGATACCTACTAGTCTGTCATTCGGTGACAGTGGTATGAACATTCAACTTTATAATAAGATACCTACTAGTCTGTCATTCGGTGACAGTGGTATGAACATTCAACTTTATAATAAGATACCTACTAGTCTGTCATTCGGTGACAGTGGTATGAACATTCAACTTTATAATAAGATACCTACTAGTCTGTCATTCGGTGACAGTGGTATGAACATTCAACTTTATAATAAGATACCTACTAGTCTGTCATTCGGTGACAGTGGTATGAACATTCTGTCACTTTATAATAAGATACCTACTAGTCTGTCATTCGGTGACAGTGGTATGAACATTTAACTTTATAATAAGATACCTACTAGTCTGTCATTCGGTGACAGTGGTATGAACATTCAACTTTATAATAAGATACCTACTAGTCTGTCATTCGGTGACAGTGGTATGAACATTCAACTTTATAATAAGATACCTACTAGTCTGTCATTCGGTGACAGTGGTATGAACATTCAACTTTATAATAAGATACCTACTAGTCTGTCATTCGGTGACAGTGGTATGAACATTCAACTTTATAATAAGATACCTACTAGTCTGTCATTCGGTGACAGTGGTATGAACATTCAACTTTATAATAAGATACCTACTAGTCTGTCATTCGGTGACAGTGGTATGAACATTCAACTTTATAATAAGATACCTACTAGTCTGTCATTCGGTGACAGTGGTATGAACATTCAACTTTATAATAAGATACCTACTAGTCTGTCATTCGGTGGCAGTGGTATGAACATTCAACTTTATAATAAGATACCTACTAGTCTGTCATTCGGTGACAGTGGTATGAACATTCAACTTTATAATAAGATACCTACTAGTCTGTCATTCGGTGACAGTGGTATGAACATTCAACTTTATAATAAGATACCTACTAGTCTGTCATTCGGTACCTACTAGTCTGTCAGTGGTATGAACATTTAACTTTATAATAAGATACCTACTAGTCTGTCATTCGGTGACAGTGGTATGAACATTCAACTTTATAATAAGATACCTACTAGTCTGTCATTCGGTGACAGTGGTATGAACATTCAACTTTATAATAAGATACCTACTAGTCTGTCATTCGGTGACAGTGGTATGAACATTCAACTTTATAATAAGATACCTACTAGTCTGTCATTCGGTGACAGTGGTATGAACATTCAACTTTATAATAAGATACCTACTAGTCTGTCATAGTGGTATGAACATTCAACTTTATAATAAGATACCTACTAGTCTGTCATTCGGTGACAGTGGTATGAACATTCAACTTTATAATAAGATACCTACTAGTCTGTCATTCGGTGACAGTGGTATGAACATTCAACTTTATAATAAGATACCTACTAGTCTGTCATTCGGTGTCATTCGGTGACAGTGGTATGAACATTTAACTTTATAATAAGATACCTACTAGTCTGTCATTCGGTGACAGTGGTATGAACATTCAACTTTATAATAAGATACCTACTAGTCTGTCATTCGGTGACAGTGGTATGAACATTCAACTTTATAATAAGATACCTACTAGTCTGTCATTCGGTGACAGTGGTATGAACATTCAACTTTATAATAAGATACCTACTAGTCTGTCATTCGGTGACAGTGGTATGAACATTCAACTTTATAATAAGATACCTACTAGTCTGTCATTCGGTGACAGTGGTATGAACATTCAACTTTATAATAAGATACCTACTAGTCTGTCATTCGGTGACAGTGGTATGAACATTCAACTTTATAATAAGATACCTACTAGTCTGTCATTCGGTGACAGTGGTATGAACATTCAACTTTATAATAAGATACCTACTAGTCTGTCATTCGGTGACAGTGGTATGAACATTCAACTTTATAATAAGATACCTACTAGTCTGTCATTCGGTGACAGTGGTATGAACATTCAACTTTATAATAAGATACCTACTAGTCTGTCATTCGGTGACAGTGGTATGAACATTCAACTTTATAATAAGATACCTACTAGTCTGTCATTCGGTGACAGTGGTATGAACATTCAACTTTATAATAAGATACCTACTAGTCTGTCATTCGGTGTGGTATGAACAGTGGTATGAACATTTTCAACTTTATAATAAGATACCTACTAGTCTGTCATTCGGTGACAGTGGTATGAACATTCAACTTTATAATAAGATACCTACTAGTCTGTCATTCGGTGACAGTGGTATGAACATTTAACTTTATAATAAGATACCTACTAGTCTGTCATTCGGTGACAGTGGTATGAACATTCAACTTTATAATAAGATACCTACTAGTCTGTCATTCGGTGACAGTGGTATGAACATTCAACTTTATAATAAGATACCTACTAGTCTGTCATTCGGTGACAGTGGTATGAACATTCAACTTTATAATAAGATACCTACTAGTCTGTCATTCGGTGACAGTGGTATGAACATTCAACTTTATAATAAGATACCTACTAGTCTGTCATTCGGTGACAGTGGTATGAACATTCAACTTTATAATAAGATACCTACTAGTCTGTCATTCGGTGACAGTGGTATGAACATTCAACTTTATAATAAGATACCTACTAGTCTGTCATTCGGTGACAGTGGTATGAACATTCAACTTTATAATAAGATACCTACTAGTCTGTCATTCGGTGACAGTGGTATGAACATTCAACTTTATAATAAGATACCTACTAGTCTGTCATTCGGTGACAGTGGTATGAACATTTAACTTTATAATAAGATACCTACTAGTCTGTCATTCGGTGACAGTGGTATGAACATTCAACTTTATAATAAGATACCTACTAGTCTGTCATTCGGTGACAGTGGTATGAACATTCAACTTTATAATAAGATACCTACTAGTCTGTCATTCGGTGACAGTGGTATGAACTTTATATTCAACTTTATAATAAGAACATACCTACTAGTCTGTCATTCGGTGACAGTGGTATGAACATTCAACTTTATAATAAGATACCTACTAGTCTGTCATTCGGTGACAGTGGTATGAACATTCAACTTTATAATAAGATACCTACTAGTCTGTCATTCGGTGACAGTGGTATGAACATTCAACTTTATAATAAGATACCTACTAGTCTGTCATTCGGTGACAGTGGTATGAACATTCAACTTTATAATAAGATACCTACTAGTCTGTCATTCGGTGACAGTGGTATGAACATTCAACTTTATAATAAGATACCTACTAGTCTGTCATTCGGTGACAGTGGTATGAACATTCAACTTTATAATAAGATACCTACTAGTCTGTCATTCGGTGACAGTGGTATGAACATTCTGTCATTCTTTATAACATTCAAGATACCTACTAGTCTGTCATTCGGTGACAGTGGTATGAACATTCAACTTTATAATAAGATACCTACTAGTCTGTCATTCGGTGACAGTGGTATGAACATTCAACTTTATAATAAGATACCTACTAGTCTGTCATTCGGTGACAGTGGTATGAACATTCAACTTTATAATAAGATACCTACTAGTCTGTCATTCGGTGACAGTGGTATGAACATTCAACTTTATAATAAGATACCTACTAGTCTGTCATTCGGTGACAGTGGTATGAACATTCAACTTTATAATAAGATACCTACTAGTCTGTCATTCGGTGACAGTGGTATGAACATTCAACTTTATAATAAGATACCTACTAGTCTGTCATTCGGTGACAGTGGTATGAACATTCAACTTTATAATAAGATACCTACTAGTCTGTCATTCGGTGACAGTGGTATGAACATTCAACTTTATAATAAGATACCTACTAGTCTGTCATTCGGTGACAGTGGTATGAACATTCAACTTTATAATAAGATACCTACTAGTCTGTCATTCGGTGTCACAGTGGTATGAACATTCAACTTTATAATAAGATACCTACTAGTCTGTCATTCGGTGACAGTGGTATGAACATTCAACTTTATAATAAGATACCTACTAGTCTGTCATTCGGTGACAGTGGTATGAACATTTAACTTTATAATAAGATACCTACTAGTCTGTCATTCGGTGACAGTGGTATGAACATTCAACTTTATAATAAGATACCTACTAGTCTGTCATTCGGTGACAGTGGTATGAACATTCAACTTTATAATAAGATACCTACTAGTCTGTCATTCGGTGACAGTGGTATGAACATTCAACTTTATAATAAGATACCTACTAGTCTGTCATTCGGTGACAGTGGTATGAACATTCAACTTTATAATAAGATACCTACTAGTCTGTCATTCGGTGGAAGTGGTATGAACATTTAACTTTATAATAAGATACCTACTAGTCTGTCATTCGGTGACAGTGGTATGAACAGTGGTATGAACATTCAACTTTATAATAAGATACCTACTAGTCTGTCATTCGGTGACAGTGGTATGAACATTCAACTTTATAATAAGATACCTACTAGTCTGTCATGGTCGGTGACAGTGGTATGAACATTCAACTTTATAATAAGATACCTACTAGTCTGTCATTCGGTGACAGTGGTATGAACATTCAACTTTATAATAAGATACCTACTAGTCTGTCATTCGGTGACAGTGGTATGAACATTCAACTTTATAATAAGATACCTACTAGTCTGTCATTCGGTGACAGTGGTATGAACATTCAACTTTATAATAAGATACCTACTAGTCTGTCATTCGGTGACAGTGGTATGAACATTCAACTTTATAATAAGATACCTACTAGTCTGTCATTCGGTGACAGTGGTATGAACATTCAACTTTATAATAAGATACCTACTAGTCTGTCATTCGGTGACAGTGGTATGAACATTCAACTTTATAATAAGATACCTACTAGTCTGTCATTCGGTGACAGTGGTATGAACATTCAACTTTATAATAAGATACCTACTAGTCTGTCATTCGGTGACAGTGGTATGAACATTCAACTTTATAATAAGATACCTACTAGTCTGTCATTCGGTGACAGTGGTATGAACATTCAACTTTATAATAAGATACCTACTAGTCTGTCATTCGGTGACAGTGGTATGAACATTTAACTTTATAATAAGATACCTACTAGTCTGTCATTCGGTGACAGTGGTATGAACATTCTTTAACTTTCTGTCATTCGGTGACAGTAATAAGATACCTACTAGTCTGTCATTCGGTGACAGTGGTATGAACATTCAACTTTATAATAAGATACCTACTAGTCTGTCATTCGGTGACAGTGGTATGAACATTCAACTTTATAATAAGATACCTACTAGTCTGTCATTCGGTGACAGTGGTATGAACATTCAACTTTATAATAAGATACCTACTAGTCTGTCATTCGGTGACAGTGGTATGAACATTCAACTTTATAATAAGATACCTACTAGTCTGTCATTCGGTGACAGTGGTATGAACATTTAACTTTATAATAAGATACCTACTAGTCTGTCATTCGGTGGAAGTGGTATGAACATTCAACTTTATAATAAGATACCTACTAGTCTGTCATTCGGTGACAGTGGTATGAACATTCAACTTTATAATAAGATACCTACTAGTCTGTCATTCGGTGACAGTGGTATGAGTACCTACTAGTCTGTCATTCGGTATGAAACATTCAACTTTATAATAAGATACCTACTAGTCTGTCATTCGGTGACAGTGGTATGAACATTCAACTTTATAATAAGATACCTACTAGTCTGTCATTCGGTGACAGTGGTATGAACATTCAACTTTATAATAAGATACCTACTAGTCTGTCATTCGGTGACAGTGGTATGAACATTCAACTTTATAATAAGATACCTACTAGTCTGTCATTCGGTGACAGTGGTATGAACATTCAACTTTATAATAAGATACCTACTAGTCTGTCATTCGGTGACAGTGGTATGAACATTCAACTTTATAATAAGATACCTACTAGTCTGTCATTCGGTGACAGTGGTATGAACATTCAACTTTATAATAAGATACCTACTAGTCTGTCATTCGGTGACAGTGGTATGAACATTCAACTTTATAATAAGATACCTACTAGTCTGTCATTCGGTGACAGTGGTATGAACTTCAACTTTATAATAAGATACCTACTAGTCTGTCATTCGGTGACAGTGGTATGAACATTCAACTTTATAATAAGATACCTACTAGTCTGTCATTCGGTGACAGTGGTATGAACATTTAACTTTATAATAAGATACCTACTAGTCTGTCATTCGGTGACAGTGGTATGAACATTCAACTTTATAATAAGATACCTACTAGTCTGTCATTCGGTGACAGTGGTATGAACATTCAACTTTATAATAAGATACCTACTAGTCTGTCATTCGGTGACAGTGGTATGAACATTCAACTTTATAATAAGATACCTACTAGTCTGTCATTCGGTGACAGTGGTATGAACATTCAACTTTATAATAAGATACCTACTAGTCTGTCATTCGGTGACAGTGGTATGAACATTTAACTTTATAATAAGATACCTACTAGTCTGTCATTCGGTGACAGTGGTATGAACATTCAACTTTATAATAAGATACCTACTAGTCTGTCATTCGGTGACAGTGGTATGAACATTCAACTTTATAATAAGATACCTACTAGTCTGTCATTCGGTGACAGTGGTATGAACATTCAACTTTATAATAAGATACCTACTAGTCTGTCATTCGGTGACAGTGGTATGAACATTCAACTTTATAATAAGATACCTACTAGTCTGTCATTCGGTGACAGTGGTATGAACATTCAACTTTATAATAAGATACCTACTAGTCTGTCATTCGGTGACAGTGGTATGAACATTCAACTTTATAATAAGATACCTACTAGTCTGTCATTCGGTGACAGTGGTATGAACATTCAACTTTATAATAAGATACCTACTAGTCTGTCATTCGGTGACAGTGGTATGAACATTCAACTTTATAATAAGATACCTACTAGTCTGTCATTCGGTGACAGTGGTATGAACATTCAACTTTATAATAAGATACCTACTAGTCTGTCATTCGGTGACAGTGGTATGAACATTCAACTTTATAATAAGATACCTACTAGTCTGTCATTCGGTGACAGTGGTATGAACATTCAACTTTATAATAAGATACCTACTAGTCTGTCATTCGGTGACAGTGGTATGAACATTCAACTTTATAATAAGATACCTACTAGTCTGTCATTCGGTGACAGTGGTATGAACATTCAACTTTATAATAAGATACCTACTAGTCTGTCATTCGGTGACAGTGGTATGAACATTCAACTTTATAATAAGATACCTACTAGTCTGTCATTCGGTTTATAATTCAACTTTATAATAAGATACCTACTAGTCTGTCATTCGGTGACAGTGGTATGAACATTCAACTTTATAATAAGATACCTACTAGTCTGTCATTCGGTGACAGTGGTATGAACATTCAACTTTATAATAAGATACCTACTAGTCTGTCATTCGGTGACAGTGGTATGAACATTCAACTTTATAATAAGATACCTACTAGTCTGTCATTCGGTGATGGTATGAACATTCAACTTTATAATAAGATACCTACTAGTCTGTCATTCGGTGACAGTGGTATGAACATTCAACTTTATAATAAGATACCTACTAGTCTGTCATTCGGTGACAGTGGTATGAACATTCAACTTTATAATAAGATACCTACTAGTCTGTCATTCGGTGACAGTGGTATGAACATTCAACTTTATAATAAGATACCTACTAGTCTGTCATTCGGTGTCATTCGGTGACAGTGGTATGAACATTCAACTTTATAATAAGATACCTACTAGTCTGTCATTCGGTGACAGTGGTATGAACATTCAACTTTATAATAAGATACCTACTAGTCTGTCATTCGGTGACAGTGGTATGAACATTCAACTTTATAATAAGATACCTACTAGTCTGTCATTCGGTGACAGTGGTATGAACATTCAACTTTATAATAAGATACCTACTAGTCTGTCATTCGGTGACAGTGGTATGAACATTCAACTTTATAATAAGATACCTACTAGTCTGTCATTCGGTGACAGTGGTATGAACATTCAACTTTATAATAAGATACCTACTAGTCTGTCATTCGGTGACAGTGGTATTCGGTGACATTATGAACTTTATAATAAGATACCTACTAGTCTGTCATTCGGTGACAGTGGTATGAACATTTAACTTTATAATAAGATACCTACTAGTCTGTCATTCGGTGACAGTGGTATGAACATTCAACTTTATAATAAGATACCTACTAGTCTGTCATTCGGTGACAGTGGTATGAACATTCAACTTTATAATAAGATACCTACTAGTCTGTCATTCGGTGACAGTGGTATGAACATTCAACTTTATAATAAGATACCTACTAGTCTGTCATTCGGTGACAGTGGTATGAACATTCAACTTTATAATAAGATACCTACTAGTCTGTCATTCGGTGACAGTGGTATGAACATTCAACTTTATAATAAGATACCTACTAGTCTGTCATTCGGTGACAGTGGTATGAACATTCAACTTTATAATAAGATACCTACTAGTCTGTCATTCGGTGACAGTGGTATGAACATTCAACTTTATAATAAGATACCTACTAGTCTGTCATTCGGTGACAGTGGTATGAACATTCAACTTTATAATAAGATACCTACTAGTCTGTTATTCAACTTTATAATAAGATACCTACTAGTCTGTCATTCGGTGACAGTGGTATGAACATTCAACTTTATAATAAGATACCTACTAGTCTGTCATTCGGTGACAGTGGTATGAACATTCAACTTTATAATAAGATACCTACTAGTCTGTCATTCGGTGACAGTGGTATGAACATTCAACTTTATAATAAGATACCTACTAGTCTGTCATTCGGTGACAGTGGTATGAACATTCAACTTTATAATAAGATACCTACTAGTCTGTCATTCGGTGACAGTGGTATGAACATTCAACTTTATAATAAGATACCTACTAGTCTGTCATTCGGTGACAGTGGTATGAACATTCAACTTTATAATAAGATACCTACTAGTCTGTCATTCGGTGACAGTGGTATGAACATTCTTTAACTTACTAGTCTGTCATTCGGTGACAGTGGTATGAACATTCAACTTTATAATAAGATACCTACTAGTCTGTCATTCGGTGACAGTGGTATGAACATTCAACTTTATAATAAGATACCTACTAGTCTGTCATTCGGTGACAGTGGTATGAACATTCAACTTTATAATAAGATACCTACTAGTCTGTCATTCGGTGACAGTGGTATGAACATTCAACTTTATAATAAGATACCTACTAGTCTGTCATTCGGTGACAGTGGTATGAACATTCAACTTTATAATAAGATACCTACTAGTCTGTCATTCGGTGACAGTGGTATGAACATTCAACTTTATAATAAGATACCTACTAGTCTGTCATTCGGTGACAGTGGTATGAACATTCAACTTTATAATAAGATACCTACTAGTCTGTCATCGGTGACAGTGGTATGAACATTTAACTTTATAATAAGATACCTACTAGTGTCATTCGGTGAGTGGTATGAACATTCAACTTTATAATAAGATACCTACTAGTCTGTCATTCGGTGACAGTGGTATGAACATTCAACTTTATAATAAGATACCTACTAGTCTGTCATTCGGTGACAGTGGTATGAACATTCAACTTTATAATAAGATACCTACTAGTCTGTCATTCGGTGACAGTGGTATGAACATTCAACTTTATAATAAGATACCTACTAGTCTGTCATTCGGTGACAGTGGTATGAACATTCAACTTTATAATAAGATACCTACTAGTCTGTCATTCGGTGACAGTGGTATGAACATTCAACTTTATAATAAGATACCTACTAGTCTGTCATTCGGTGACAGTGGTATGAACATTCAACTTTATAATAAGATACCTACTAGTCTGTCATTCGGTGACAGTGGTATGAACATTTAACTTTATAATAAGATACCTACTAGTCTGTCATTCGGTGACAGTGGTATGAACATTCAACTTTATAATAAGATACCTACTAGTCTGTCATTCGGTGACAGTGGTATGAACATTCAACTTTATAATAAGATACCTACTAGTCTGTCATTCGGTGACAGTGGTATGAACATTCAACTTTATAAGATAAGATACCTACTAGTCTGTACCTATTCGGTGATTCGGTGGTATGAACATTCAACTTTATAATAAGATACCTACTAGTCTGTCATTCGGTGACAGTGGTATGAACATTCAACTTTATAATAAGATACCTACTAGTCTGTCATTCGGTGACAGTGGTATGAACATTCAACTTTATAATAAGATACCTACTAGTCTGTCATTCGGTGACAGTGGTATGAACATTCAACTTTATAATAAGATACCTACTAGTCTGTCATTCGGTGACAGTGGTATGAACATTCAACTTTATAATAAGATACCTACTAGTCTGTCATTCGGTGACAGTGGTATGAACATTCAACTTTATAATAAGATACCTACTAGTCTGTCATTCGGTGGTACAGTGGTATGAACATTCAACTTTATAATAAGATACCTACTAGTCTGTCATTCGGTGACAGTGGTATGAACATTCAACTTTATAATAAGATACCTACTAGTCTGTCATTCGGTGACAGTGGTATGAACATTCAACTTTATAATAAGATACCTACTAGTCTGTCATTCGGTGACAGTGGTATGAACATTCAACTTTATAATAAGATACCTACTAGTCTGTCATTCGGTGACAGTGGTATGAACATTCAACTTTATAATAAGATACCTACTAGTCTGTACCTATTCGGTGACAGTGGTATGAACATTCAACTTTATAATAAGATACCTACTAGTCTGTCATTCGGTGACAGTGGTATGAACAGTGGTATGAACATTCAACTTTATAATAAGATACCTACTAGTCTGTCATTCGGTGACAGTGGTATGAACATTCAACTTTATAATAAGATACCTACTAGTCTGTCATTCGGTGACAGTGGTATGAACATTCAACTTTATAATAAGATACCTACTAGTCTGTCATTCGGTGACAGTGGTATGAACATTCAACTTTATAATAAGATACCTACTAGTCTGTCATTCGGTGACAGTGGTATGAACATTTAACTTTATAATAAGATACCTACTAGTCTGTCATTCGGTGACAGTGGTATGAACATTCAACTTTATAATAAGATACCTACTAGTCTGTCATTCGGTGACAGTGGTATGAACATTCAACTTTATAATAAGATACCTACTAGTCTGTCATTCGGTGACAGTGGTATGAACATTCAACTTTATAATAAGATACCTACTAGTCTGTCATTCGGTGACAGTGGTATGAACATTCAACTTTATAATAAGATACCTACTAGTCTGTCATTCGGTGACAGTGGTATGAACATTTAACTTTATAATAAGATACCTACTAGTCTGTCATTCGGTGACAGTGGTATGAACATTCAACTTTATAATAAGATACCTACTAGTCTGTCATTCGGTGACAGTGGTATGAACATTCAACTTTATAATAAGATACCTACTAGTCTGTCATTCGGTGACAGTGGTATGAACATTCAACTTTATAATAAGATACCTACTAGTCTGTCATTCGGTGACAGTGGTATGAACATTCAACTTTATAATAAGATACCTACTAGTCTGTCATTCGGTGACAGTGGTATGAACATTCAACTTTATAATAAGATACCTACTAGTCTGTCATTCGGTGACAGTGGTATGAACATTCAACTTTATAATAAGATACCTACTAGTCTGTCATTCGGTGACAGTGGTATGAACATTCAACTTTATAATAAGATACCTACTAGTCTGTCATTCGGTGACAGTGGTATGAACATTCAACTTTATAATAAGATACCTAGATACCTACTAGTCTGTCATTCGGTGACAGTGGTATGAACATTTAACTTTATAATAAGATACCTACTAGTCTGTCATTCGGTGACAGTGGTATGAACATTCAACTTTATAATAAGATACCTACTAGTCTGTCATTCGGTGACAGTGGTATGAACATTCAACTTTATAATAAGATACCTACTAGTCTGTCATTCGGTGACAGTGGTATGAACATTCAACTTTATAATAAGATACCTACTAGTCTGTCATTCGGTGACAGTGGTATGAACATTCAACTTTATAATAAGATACCTACTAGTCTGTCATTCGGTGACAGTGGTATGAACATTCAACTTTATAATAAGATACCTACTAGTCTGTCATTCGGTGACAGTGGTATGAACATTCAACTTTATAATAAGATACCTACTAGTCTGTCATTCGGTGACAGTGGTATGAACATTCAACTTTATAATAAGATACCTACTAGTCTGTCATTCGGTGACAGTGGTATGAACATTCAACTTTATAATAAGATACCTACTAGTCTGTCATTCGGTGACAGTGGTATGAACATTCAACTTTATAATAAGATACCTACTAGTCTGTCATTCGGTGACAGTGGTATGAACATTCAACTTTATAATAAGATACCTACTAGTCTGTCATTCGGTGGATGAACAGTGGTATGAACATTCAACTTTATAATAAGATACCTACTAGTCTGTCATTCGGTGACAGTGGTATGAACATTCAACTTTATAATAAGATACCTACTAGTCTGTCATTCGGTGACAGTGGTATGAACATTCAACTTTATAATAAGATACCTACTAGTCTGTCATTCGGTGACAGTGGTATGAACATTCAACTTTATAATAAGATACCTACTAGTCTGTCATTCGGTGACAGTGGTATGAACATTCAACTTTATAATAAGATACCTACTAGTCTGTCATTCGGTGACAGTGGTATGAACATTCAACTTTATAATAAGATACCTACTAGTCTGTCATTCGGTGACAGTGGTATGAACATTCAACTTTATAATAAGATACCTACTAGTCTGTCATTCGGTGGTATGAACATTCAACTTTATAATAAGATACCTACTAGTCTGTCATTCGGTGACAGTGGTATGAACATTCAACTTTATAATAAGATACCTACTAGTCTGTCATTCGGTGACAGTGGTATGAACATTCAACTTTATAATAAGATACCTACTAGTCTGTCATTCGGTGACAGTGGTATGAACATTCAACTTTATAATAAGATACCTACTAGTCTGTCATTCGGTGACAGTGGTATGAACATTCAACTTTATAATAAGATACCTACTAGTCTGTCATTCGGTGACAGTGGTATGAACATTCAACTTTATAATAAGATACCTACTAGTCTGTCATTCGGTGACAGTCTATGAACATTCATTCGGTGTCATTCGGTGACAGTGGTATGAACATTCAACTTTATAATAAGATACCTACTAGTCTGTCATTCGGTGACAGTGGTATGAACATTCAACTTTATAATAAGATACCTACTAGTCTGTCATTCGGTGACAGTGGTATGAACATTCAACTTTATAATAAGATACCTACTAGTCTGTCATTCGGTGACAGTGGTATGAACATTCTGTCAACTTTGAATAATAAGATACCTACTAGTCTGTCATTCGGTGACAGTGGTATGAACATTCAACTTTATAATAAGATACCTACTAGTCTGTCATTCGGTGACAGTGGTATGAACATTCAACTTTATAATAAGATACCTACTAGTCTGTCATTCGGTGACAGTGGTATGAACATTCAACTTTATAATAAGATACCTACTAGTCTGTCATTCGGTGACAGTGGTATGAACATTCAACTTTATAATAAGATACCTACTAGTCTGTCATTCGGTGACAGTGGTATGAACATTCAACTTTATAATAAGATACCTACTAGTCTGTCATTCGGTGACAGTGGTATGAACATTCAACTTTATAATAAGATACCTACTAGTCTGTCATTCGGTGACAGTGGTATGAACATTCAACTTTATAATAAGATACCTACTAGTCTGTCATTCGGTGACAGTGGTATGAACATTCAACTTTATAATAAGATACCTACTAGTCTGTCATTCGGTGACAGTGGTATGAACATTCTGTCAACTTTATAATAAGATACCTACTAGTCTGTCATTCGGTGACAGTGGTATGAACATTCAACTTTATAATAAGATACCTACTAGTCTGTCATTCGGTGACAGTGGTATGAACATTCAACTTTATAATAAGATACCTACTAGTCTGTCATTCGGTGACAGTGGTATGAACATTCAACTTTATAATAAGATACCTACTAGTCTGTCATTCGGTGACAGTGGTATGAACATTCAACTTTATAATAAGATACCTACTAGTCTGTCATTCGGTGACAGTGGTATGAACATTTAACTTTATAATAAGATACCTACTAGTCTGTCATTCGGTGACAGTGGTATGAACATTCAACTTTATAATAAGATACCTACTAGTCTGTCATTCGGTGACAGTGGTATGAACATTCAACTTTATAATAAGATACCTACTAGTCTGTCATTCGGTGACAGTGGTATGAACATTCTTTAACTTTCTGTCATAAGTAAGATACCTACTAGTCTGTCATTCGGTGACAGTGGTATGAACATTCAACTTTATAATAAGATACCTACTAGTCTGTCATTCGGTGACAGTGGTATGAACATTCTGTCATTCTTTATAATAAGATACCTACTAGTCTGTCATTCGGTGACATTCAACTTTATAATAAGATACCTACTAGTCTGTCATTCGGTGAAGTGGTATGAACATTCAACTTTATAATAAGATACCTACTAGTCTGTCATTCGGTGACAGTGGTATGAACATTCAACTTTATAATAAGATACCTACTAGTCTGTCATTCGGTGACAGTGGTATGAACATTCAACTTTATAATAAGATACCTACTAGTCTGTCATTCGGTGACAGTGGTATGAACATTCAACTTTATAATAAGATACCTACTAGTCTGTCATTCGGTGACAGTGGTATGAACATTCAACTTTATAATAAGATACCTACTAGTCTGTCATTCGGTGACAGTACCTACTAGTCTGTATTCGGTGACACATTCAACTTTATAATAAGATACCTACTAGTCTGTCATTCGGTGACAGTGGTATGAACATTCAACTTTATAATAAGATACCTACTAGTCTGTCATTCGGTGACAGTGGTATGAACATTCAACTTTATAATAAGATACCTACTAGTCTGTCGGTGACAGTGGTATGAACGATACCTACTAGTCTGTCATTCAGTGGTATGAACATTCAACTTTATAATAAGATACCTACTAGTCTGTCATTCGGTGACAGTGGTATGAACATTCAACTTTATAATAAGATACCTACTAGTCTGTCATTCGGTGACAGTGGTATGAACATTCAACTTTATAATAAGATACCTACTAGTCTGTCATTCGGTGACAGTGGTATGAACATTCAACTTTATAATAAGATACCTACTAGTCTGTCATTCGGTGACAGTGGTATGAACATTCAACTTTATAATAAGATACCTACTAGTCTGTCATTCGGTGACAGTGGTATGAACATTCAACTTTATAATAAGATACCTACTAGTCTGTCATTCGGTGACAGTGGTATGAACATTCAACTTTATAATAAGATACCTACTAGTCTGTCATTCGGTGACAGTGGTATGAACATTCAACTTTATAATAAGATACCTACTAGTCTGTCATTCGGTGACAGTGGTATGAACATTTAACTTTATAATAAGATACCTACTAGTCTGTCATTCGGTGGAAGTGGTATGAACATTCAACTTTATAATAAGATACCTACTAGTCTGTCATTCGGTGGAAGTGGTATGAACATTCAACTTTATAAAGATAAGTCTGTCATTCGGTGGAAGTGGTATGAACTAACTTTATAAGATACCTACTAGTCTGTCATTCGGTGACAGTGGTATGAACATTCAACTTTATAATAAGATACCTACTAGTCTGTCATTCGGTGACAGTGGTATGAACATTCAACTTTATAATAAGATACCTACTAGTCTGTCATTCGGTGACAGTGGTATGAACATTCAACTTTATAATAAGATACCTACTAGTCTGTCATTCGGTGACAGTGGTATGAACATTCAACTTTATAATAAGATACCTACTAGTCTGTCATTCGGTGACAGTGGTATGAACATTCAACTTTATAATAAGATACCTACTAGTCTGTCATTCGGTGACAGTGGTATGAACATTCAACTTTATAATAAGATACCTACTAGTCTGTCATTCGGTGACAGTGGTATGAACATTCAACTTTATAATAAGATACCTACTAGTCTGTCATTCGGTGACAGTGGTATGAACATTCAACTTTATAATAAGATACCTACTAGTCTGTCATTCGGTGACAGTGGTATGAACATTCAACTTTATAATAAGATACCTACTAGTCTGTCATTCGGTGACAGTGGTATGAACATTCAACTTTATAATAAGATACCTACTAGTCTGTCATTCGGTGACAGTGGTATGAACATTCAACTTTATAATAAGATACCTACTAGTCTGTCATTCGGTGACAGTGGTATGAACATTCAACTTTATAATAAGATACCTACTAGTCTGTCATTCGGTGACAGTGGTATGAACATTCAACTTTATAATAAGATACCTACTAGTCTGTCATTCGGTGACAGTGGTATACTAGAACATTATGAACAACTTTATAATAAGATACCTACTAGTCTGTCATTCGGTGACAGTGGTATGAACATTCAACTTTATAATAAGATACCTACTAGTCTGTCATTCGGTGACAGTGGTATGAACATTCAACTTTATAATAAGATACCTACTAGTCTGTCATTCGGTGACAGTGGTATGAACATTCAACTTTATAATAAGATACCTACTAGTCTGTCATTCGGTGACAGTGGTATGAACATTCAACTTTATAATAAGATACCTACTAGTCTGTCATTCGGTGACAGTGGTATGAACATTCAACTTTATAATAAGATACCTACTAGTCTGTCATTCGGTGACAGTGGTATGAACATTCAACTTTATAATAAGATACCTACTAGTCTGTCATTCGGTGACATTCAACTTTATAATAAGATACCTACTAGTCTGTCATTCGGTGACAGATACCTACTAGGTATGAACATTCAACTTTATAATAAGATACCTACTAGTCTGTCATTCGGTGACAGTGGTATGAACATTCAACTTTATAATAAGATACCTACTAGTCTGTCATTCGGTGACAGTGGTATGAACATTCAACTTTATAATAAGATACCTACTAGTCTGTCATTCGGTGACAGTGGTATGAACATTCAACTTTATAATAAGATACCTACTAGTCTGTCATTCGGTGACAGTGGTATGAACATTCAACTTTATAATAAGATACCTACTAGTCTGTCATTCGGTGACAGTGGTATGAACATTCAACTTTATAATAAGATACCTACTAGTCTGTCATTCGGTGACAGTGGTATGAACATTCAACTTTATAATAAGATACCTACTAGTCTGTCATTCGGTGACAGTGGTATGAACATTCAACTTTATAATAAGATACCTACTAGTCTGTCATTCGGTGACAGTGGTATGAACATTCAACTT
Source organism: Tachypleus tridentatus (assembly GCF_004210375.1). Taxonomy (NCBI): domain Eukaryota; kingdom Metazoa; phylum Arthropoda; class Merostomata; order Xiphosura; family Limulidae; genus Tachypleus; species Tachypleus tridentatus. The sequence goes on along the minus strand of NC_134833.1, from coordinate 2,619,641 downwards.
TATAATAAGATACCTACTAGTCTGTCATTCGGTGACAGTGGTATGAACATTCAACTTTATAATAAGATACCTACTAGTCTGTCATTCGGTGACAGTGGTATGAACATTCAACTTTATAATAAGATACCCTACTAGTCTGTCACTAGATACCTACTAGTCTGTCATTCGGTGACAGTGGTATGAACATTCAACTTTATAATAAGATACCTACTAGTCTGTCATTCGGTGACAGTGGTATGAACATTTAACTTTATAATAAGATACCTACTAGTCTGTCATTCGGTGACAGTGGTATGAACATTCAACTTTATAATAAGATACCTACTAGTCTGTCATTCGGTGGACAGTGGTATGAACATTCAACTTTATAATAAGATACCTACTAGTCTGTACCTATTCGGTGACAGTGGTATGAACATTCAACTTTATAATAAGATACCTACTAGTCTGTCATTCGGTGACAGTGGTATGAACATTCAACTTTATAATAAGATACCTACTAGTCTGTCATTCGGTGACAGTGGTATGAACATTCAACTTTATAATAAGATACCTACTAGTCTGTCATTCGGTGACAGTGGTATGAACATTCAACTTTATAATAAGATACCTACTAGTCTGTCATTCGGTGACAGTGGTATGAACATTCAACTTTATAATAAGATACCTACTAGTCTGTCATTCGGTGACAGTGGTATGAACATTCAACTTTATAATAAGATACCTACTAGTCTGTCATTCGGTGACAGTGGTATGAACATTCAACTTTATAATAAGATACCTACTAGTCTGTCATTCGGTGACAGTGGTATGAACATTCAACTTTATAATAAGATACCTACTAGTCTGTCATTCGGTGACAGTGGTATGAACATTCAACTTTATAATAAGATACCTACTAGTCTGTCATTCGGTGACAGTGGTATGAACATTCAACTTTATAATAAGATACCTACTAGTCTGTCATTCGGTGACAGTGGTATGAACATTCAACTTTATAATAAGATACCTACTAGTCTGTCATTCGGTGACAGTGGTATGAACATTCAACTTTATAATAAGATACCTACTAGTCTGTCATTCATTCAACTTTATAATAAGGTGTCATTCGGTGGAGTGGTATGAACATTCAACTTTATAATAAGATACCTACTAGTCTGTCATTCGGTGACAGTGGTATGAACATTCAACTTTATAATAAGATACCTACTAGTCTGTCATTCGGTGACAGTGGTATGAACATTCAACTTTATAATAAGATACCTACTAGTCTGTCATTCGGTGACAGTGGTATGAACATTCAACTTTATAATAAGATACCTACTAGTCTGTCATTCGGTGACAGTGGTATGAACATTCAACTTTATAATAAGATACCTACTAGTCTGTCATTCGGTGACAGTGGTATGAACAGTGTCTGTATGAACATTCAACTTTATAATAAGATACCTACTAGTCTGTCATTCGGTGACAGTGGTATGAACATTCAACTTTATAATAAGATACCTACTAGTCTGTACATTCGGTGACAGTGGTATGAACATTCAACTTTATAATAAGATACCTACTAGTCTGTCATTCGGTGACAGTGGTATGAACATTCAACTTTATAATAAGATACCTACTAGTCTGTCATTCGGTGACAGTGGTATGAACATTCAACTTTATAATAAGATACCTACTAGTCTGTCATTCGGTGACAGTGGTATGAACATTCTTTAACTTTATAATAAGATACCTACTAGTCTGTCATTCGGTGACAGTGGTATGAACATTCAACTTTATAATAAGATACCTACTAGTCTGTCATTCGGTGACAGTGGTATGAACATTCTGTCAACTTTTCATAATAAGATACCTACTAGTCTGTCATTCGGTGACAGTGGTATGAACATTCAACTTTATAATAAGATACCTACTAGTCTGTCATTCGGTGACAGTGGTATGAACATTCAACTTTATAATAAGATACCTACTAGTCTGTCATTCGGTGACAGTGGTATGAACATTCAACTTTATAATAAGATACCTACTAGTCTGTCATTCGGTGACAGTGGTATGAACATTCAACTTTATAATAAGATACCTACTAGTCTGTCATTCGGTGACAGTGGTATGAACATTCAACTTTATAATAAGATACCTACTAGTCTGTCATTCGGTGACAGTGGTATGAACATTCAACTTTATAATAAGATACCTACTAGTCTGTCATTCGGTGACAGTGGTATGAACATTCAACTTTATAATAAGATACCTACTAGTCTGTCATTCGGTGACAGTGGTATGAACATTCAACTTTATAATAAGATACCTACTAGTCTGTCATTCGGTGACAGTGGTATGAACATTCAACTTTATAATAAGATACCTACTAGTCTGTCATTCGGTGACAGTGGTATGAACATTCAACTTTATAATAAGATACCTACTAGTCTGTCATTCGGTGACAGTGGTATGAACATTCAACTTTATAATAAGATACCTACTAGTCTGTCATTCGGTGACAGTGGTATGAACATTCAACTTTATAATAAGATACCTACTAGTCTGTCATTCGGTGACAGTGGTATGAACATTCAACTTTATAATAAGATACCTACTAGTCTGTCATTCGGTGACAGTGGTATGAACATTCAACTTTATAATAAGATACCTACTAGTCTGTCATTCGGTGACAGTGGTATGAACATTCAACTTTATAATAAGATACCTACTAGTCTGTCATTCGGTGACAGTGGTATGAACATTCAACTTTATAATAAGATACCTACTAGTCTGTCATTCGGTGACAGTGGTATGAACATTCAACTTTATAATAAGATACCTACTAGTCTGTCATTCGGTGACAGTGGTATGAACATTCAACTTTATAATAAGATACCTACTAGTCTGTCATTCGGTGACAGTGGTATGAACATTCAACTTTATAATAAGATACCTACTAGTCTGTCATTCGGTGACAGTGGTATGAACATTCAACTTTATAATAAGATACCTACTAGTCTGTCATTCGGTGACAGTGGTATGAACATTCGATACCTACTAGTCTGTCATTCGGTGACAGTGGTATGATACAGTGGTATGAACATTCAACTTTATAATAAGATACCTACTAGTCTGTCATTCGGTGACAGTGGTATGAACATTCAACTTTATAATAAGATACCTACTAGTCTGTCATTCGGTGACAGTGGTATGAACATTCAACTTTATAATAAGATACCTACTAGTCTGTCATTCGGTGACAGTGGTATGAACATTTAACTTTATAATAAGATACCTACTAGTCTGTCATTCGGTGGAAGTGGTATGAACATTCAACTTTATAATAAGATGGTATGAACATTCAACTTTATAATAAGATACCTACTAGTCTGTCATTCGGTGACAGTGGTATGAACATTCAACTTTATAATAAGATACCTACTAGTCTGTCATTCGGTGACAGTGGTATGAACATTCAACTTTATAATAAGATACCTACTAGTCTGTCATTCGGTGACAGTGGTATGAACATTCAACTTTATAATAAGATACCTACTAGTCTGTCATTCGGTGACAGTGGTATGAACATTCTTTAACCTTTATAAGTAAGATACCTACTAGTCTGTCATTCGGTGACAGTGGTATGAACATTCAACTTTATAATAAGATACCTACTAGTCTGTCATTCGGTGACAGTGGTATGAACATTCAACTTTATAATAAGATACCTACTAGTCTGTCATTCGGTGACAGTGGTATGAACATTCAACTTTATAATAAGATACCTACTAGTCTGTCATTCGGTGACAGTGGTATGAACATTCAACTTTATAATAAGATACCTACTAGTCTGTCATTCGGTGACAGTGGATATGTCTGTCAACATTATGAACAAACTTTATAATAAGATACCTACTAGTCTGTCATTCGGTGACAGTGGTATGAACAACTTTATAATAAGATACCTACTAGTCTGTCATTCGGTGACAGTGGTATGAATTCAACTTTATAATAAGATACCTACTAGTCTGTCATTCGGTGACAGTGGTATGAACATTCAACTTTATAATAAGATACCTACTAGTCTGTCATTCGGTGACAGTGGTATGAACATTCAACTTTATAATAAGATACCTACTAGTCTGTCATTCGGTGACAGTGGTATGAACATTCAACTTTATAATAAGATACCTACTAGTCTGTCATTCGGTGACAGTGGTATGAACATTCAACTTTATAATAAGATACCTACTAGTCTGTCATTCGGTGACAGTGGTATGAACATTCAACTTTATAATAAGATACCTACTAGTCTGTCATTCGGTGACAGTGGTATGAACATTCAACTTTATAATAAGATACCTACTAGTCTGTCATTCGGTGACAGTGGTATGAACATTCAACTTTATAATAAGATACCTACTAGTCTGTCATTCGGTGACAGTGGTATGAACATTCAACTTTATAATAAGATACCTACTAGTCTGTCATTCGGTGACAGTGGTATGAACATTCAACTTTATAATAAGATACCTACTAGTCTGTCATTCGGTGACAGTGGTATGAACATTCAACTTTATAATAAGATACCTACTAGTCTGTCATTCGGTGACAGTGGTATGAACATTCAACTTTATAATAAGATACCTACTAGTCTGTCATTCGGTGACAGTGGTATGAACATTTAACTTTATAATAAGATACCTACTAGTCTGTCATTCGGTGACAGTGGTATGAACATTCAACTTTATAATAAGATACCTACTAGTCTGTCATTCGGTGACAGTGGTATGAACATTCAACTTTATAATAAGATACCTACTAGTCTGTCATTCGGTGACAGTGGTATGAACATTCAACTTTATAATAAGATACCTACTAGTCTGTCATTCGGTGACAGTGGTATGAACATTCAACTTTATAATAAGATACCTACTAGTCTGTCATTCGGTGACAGTGGTATGAACATTCAACTTTATAATAAGATACCTACTAGTCTGTCATTCGGTGACAGTGGTATGAACATTCAACTTTATAATAAGATACCTACTAGTCTGTCATTCGGTGACAGTGGTATGAACATTCAACTTTATAATAAGATACCTACTAGTCTGTCATTCGGTGACAGTGGTATGAACATTCAACTTTATAATAAGATACCTACTAGTCTGTCATTCGGTGACAGTGGTATGAACATTTATAATAAGATACCTACTAGTCTGTCACTTTATAATAAGATACCTACTAGTCTGTCATTCGGTGACAGTGGTATGAACATTCAACTTTATAATAAGATACCTACTAGTCTGTCATTCGGTGACAGTGGTATGAACATTCAACTTTATAATAAGATACCTACTAGTCTGTCATTCGGTGACAGTGGTATGAACATTCAACTTTATAATAAGATACCTACTAGTCTGTCATTCGGTGACAGTGGTATGAACATTCAACTTTATAATAAGATACCTACTAGTCTGTCATTCGGTGACAGTGGTATGAACATTCAACTTTATAATAAGATACCTACTAGTCTGTCATTCGGTGACAGTGGTATGAACATTCAACTTTATAATAAGATACCTACTAGTCTGTCATTCGGTGACAGTGGTATGAACATTCAACTTTATAATAAGATACCTACTAGTCTGTCATTCGGTGACAGTGGTATGAACATTCAACTTTATAATAAGATACCTACTAGTCTGTCATTCGGTGATTCGGTGGACAGTGGTATGAACAGTGGTATGAACATTCAACTTTATAATAAGATACCTACTAGTCTGTCATTCGGTGACAGTGGTATGAACATTCAACTTTATAATAAGATACCTACTAGTCTGTCATTCGGTGACAGTGGTATGAACATTCAACTTTATAATAAGATACCTACTAGTCTGTCATTCGGTGACAGTGGTATGAACATTCAACTTTATAATAAGATACCTACTAGTCTGTCATTCGGTGACAGTGGTATGAACATTCAACTTTATAATAAGATACCTACTAGTCTGTCATTCGGTGACAGTGGTATGAACATTCAACTTTATAATAAGATACCTACTAGTCTGTCATTCGGTGACAGTGGTATGAACATTTAACTTTATAATAAGATACCTACTAGTCTGTCATTCGGTGGAAGTGGTATGAACATTCAACTTTATAATAAGATACCTACTAGTCTGTCATTCGGTGACAGTGGTATGAACATTCAACTTTATAATAAGATACCTACTAGTCTGTCATTCGGTGACAGTGGTATGAACATTCAACTTTATAATAAGATACCTACTAGTCTGTCATTCGGTGACAGTGGTATGAACATTCAACTTTATAATAAGATACCTACTAGTCTGTCATTCGGTGACAGTGGTATGAACATTCAACTTTATAATAAGATACCTACTAGTCTGTCATTCGGTGACAGTGGTATGAACATTCAACTTTATAATAAGATACCTACTAGTCTGTCATTCGGTGACAGTGGTATGAACATTCAACTTTATAATAAGATACCTACTAGTCTGTCATTCGGTGACAGTGGTATGAACATTATGAACATTCAACTTTATAATAAGATACCTACTAGTCTGTCATTCGGTGATACAGTGGTATGAACATTCAACTTTATAATAAGATACCTACTAGTCTGTCATTCGGTGACAGTGGTATGAACATTCAACTTTATAATAAGATACCTACTAGTCTGTCATTCGGTGACAGTGGTATGAACATTCAACTTTATAATAAGATACCTACTAGTCTGTCATTCGGTGACAGTGGTATGAACATTCAACTTTATAATAAGATACCTACTAGTCTGTCATTCGGTGACAGTGGTATGAACATTCAACTTTATAATAAGATACCTACTAGTCTGTCATTCGGTGACAGTGGTATGAACATTCAACTTTATAATAAGATACCTACTAGTCTGTCATTCGGTGACAGTGGTATGAACATTCAACTTTATAATAAGATACCTACTAGTCTGTCATTCGGTGACAGTGGTATGAACATTCAACTTTATAATAAGATACCTACTAGTCTGTCATTCGGTGACAGTGGTATGAACATTCAACTTTATAATAAGATACCTACTAGTCTGTCATTCGGTGACAGTGGTATGAACATTCAACTTTATAATAAGATACCTACTAGTCTGTCATTCGGTGACAGTGGTATGAACATTCAACTTTATAATAAGATACCTACTAGTCTGTCATTCGGTGACAGTGGTATGAACATTCAACTTTATAATAAGATACCTACTAGTCTGTCATTCGGTGACAGTGGTATGAACATTCAACTTTATAATAAGATACCTACTAGTCTGTCATTCGGTGACAGTGGTATGAACATTCAACTTTATAATAAGATACCTACTAGTCTGTCATTCGGTGACAGTGGTATGAACATTCAACTTTATAATAAGATACCTACTAGTCTGTCATTCGGTGACAGTGGTATGAACATTTAACTTTATAATATAGATACATTCAACTTTATAATAAGATACCTACTAGTCTGTCATTCGGTGACAGTGGTATGAACATTCAACTTTATAATAAGATACCTACTAGTCTGTCATTCGGTGACAGTGGTATGAACATTCAACTTTATAATAAGATACCTACTAGTCTGTCATTCGGTGACAGTGGTATGAACATTCAACTTTATAATAAGATACCTACTAGTCTGTCATTCGGTGACAGTGGTATGAACATTCAACTTTATAATAAGATACCTACTAGTCTGTCATTCGGTGACAGTGGTATGAACATTCAACTTTATAATAAGATACCTACTAGTCTGTCATTCGGTGACAGTGGTATGAACATTCAACTTTATAATAAGATACCTACTAGTCTGTCATTCGGTGAAGTGGTATGAACATTCAACTTTATAATAAGATACCTACTAGTCTGTCATTCGGTGACAGTGGTATGAACATTCAACTTTATAATAAGATACCTACTAGTCTGTCATTCGGTGACAGTGGTATGAACATTCAACTTTATAATAAGATACCTACTAGTCTGTCATTCGGTGACAGTGGTATGAACATTCAACTTTATAATAAGATACCTACTAGTCTGTCATTCGGTGACAGTGGTATGAACATTCAACTTTATAATAAGATACCTACTAGTCTGTCATTCGGTGACAGTGGTATGAACATTCAACTTTATAATAAGATACCTACTAGTCTGTCATTCGGTGACAGTGGTATGAACATTCAACTTTATAATAAGATACCTACTAGTCTGTCATTCGGTGACAGTGGTATGAACATTCAACTTTATAATAAGATACCTACTAGTCTGTCATTCGGTGACAGTGGTATGAACATTCAACTTTATAATAAGATACCTACTAGTCTGTCATTCGGTGACAGTGGTATGAACATTCAACTTTATAATAAGATACCTACTAGTCTGTCATTCGGTGACAGTGGTATGAACATTCAACTTTATAATAAGATACCTACTAGTCTGTCATTCATTCGGTGACAGTGGTATGAACATTCAACTTTATAATAAGATACCTACTAGTCTGTCATTCGGTGACAGTGGTATGAACATTCAACTTTATAATAAGATACTAGTACTACTAGTCTGTCATTCGGTGACAGTGGTATGAACATTCAACTTTATAATAAGATACCTACTAGTCTGTCATTCGGTGACAGTGGTATGAACATTCAACTTTATAATAAGATACCTACTAGTCTGTCATTCGGTGACAGTGGTATGAACATTCAACTTTATAATAAGATACCTACTAGTCTGTCATTCGGTGACAGTGGTATGAACATTCAACTTTATAATAAGATACCTACTAGTCTGTCATTCGGTGAAGTGGTATGAACATTCAACTTTATAATAAGATACCTACTAGTCTGTCATTCGGTGACAGTGGTATGAACATTCAACTTTATAATAAGATACCTACTAGTCTGTCATTCGGTGACAGTGGTATGAACATTCAACTTTATAATAAGATACCTACTAGTCTGTCATTCGGTGACAGTTATGGTATGAACATTCAACTTTATAATAAGATACCTACTAGTCTGTCATTCGGTGACAGTGGTATGAACATTCAACTTTATAATAAGATACCTACTAGTCTGTCATTCGGTGACAGTGGTATGAACATTCAACTTTATAATAAGATACCTACTAGTCTGTCATTCGGTGACAGTGGTATGAACATTCAACTTTATAATAAGATACCTACTAGTCTGTCATTCGGTGACAGTGGTATGAACATTCAACTTTATAATAAGATACCTACTAGTCTGTCATTCGGTGACAGTGGTATGAACATTCAACTTTATAATAAGATACCTACTAGTCTGTCATTCGGTGACAGTGGTATGAACATTCAACTTTATAATAAGATACCTACTAGTCTGTCATTCGGTGACAGTGGTATGAACATTCAACTTTATAATAAGATACCTACTAGTCTGTCATTCGGTGACAGTGGTATGAACATTCAACTTTATAATAAGATACCTACTAGTCTGTCATTCGGTGACAGTGGTATGAACATTCAACTTTATAATAAGATACCTACTAGTCTGTCATTCGGTGACAGTGGTATGAACATTCAACTTTATAATAAGATACCTACTAGTCTGTCATTCGGTGACAGTGGTATGAACATTCAACTTTATAATAAGATACCTACTAGTCTGTCATTCGGTGACAGTGGTATGAACATTTAACTTTATAATAAGATACCTACTAGTCTGTCATTCGGTGACAGTGGTATGAACATTCAACTTTATAATAAGATACCTACTAGTCTGTCATTCGGTGACAGTGGTATGAACATTCAACTTTATAATAAGATACCTACTAGTCTGTCATTCGGTGACAGTGGTATGAACATTTAACTTTATAATAAGATACCTACTAGTCTGTCATTCGGTGACAGTGGTATGAACATTCAACTTTATAATAAGATACCTACTAGTCTGTCATTCGGTGACAGTGGTATGAACATTCAACTTTATAATAAGATACCTACTAGTCTGTCATTCGGTGACAGTGGTATGAACATTCAACTTTATAATAAGATACCTACTAGTCTGTCATTCGGTGACAGTGGTATGAACATTCAACTTTATAATAAGATACCTACTAGTCTGTCATTCGGTGACAGTGGTATGAACATTCAACTTTATAATAAGATACCTACTAGTCTGTCATTCGGTGACAGTGGTATGAACATTCAACTTTATAATAAGATACCTACTAGTCTGTCATTCGGTGACAGTGGTATGAACATTCAACTTTATAATAAGATACCTACTAGTCTGTCATTCGGTGGAAGTGGTATGAACATTCAACTTTATAATAAGATACCTACTAGTCTGTCATTCGGTGACAGTGGTATGAACATTCAACTTTATAATAAGATACCTACTAGTCTGTCATTCGGTGACAGTGGTATGAACATTCAACTTTATAATAAGATACAGTGGTATGAACATTCACTTTATAATAAGATACCTACTAGTCTGTCATTCGGTGACAGTGGTATGAACATTCAACTTTATAATAAGATACCTACTAGTCTGTCATTCGGTGACAGTGGTATGAACATTCAACTTTATAATAAGATACCTACTAGTCTGTCATTCGGTGACAGTGGTATGAACATTTAACTTTATAATAAGATACCTACTAGTCTGTCATTCGGTGGAAGTGGTATGAACATTCAACTTTATAATAAGATACCTACTAGTCTGTCATTCGGTGACAGTGGTATGAACATTCAACTTTATAATAAGATACCTACTAGTCTGTCATTCGGTGACAGTGGTATGAACATTCAACTTTATAATAAGATACCTACTAGTCTGTCATTCGGTGACAGTGGTATGAACATTCAACTTTATAATAAGATACCTACTAGTCTGTCATTCGGTGACAGTGGTATGAACATTCAACTTTATAATAAGATACCTACTAGTCTGTCATTCGGTGACAGTGGTATGAACATTTAACTTTATAATAAGATACCTACTAGTCTGTCATTCGGTGGAAGTGGTATGAACATTCAACTTTATAATAAGATACCTACTAGTCTGTCATTCGGTGGTATGAACAGTGGTATGAACATTTAACTTTATAATAAGATACCTACTAGTCTGTCATTCGGTGACAGTGGTATGAACATTCAACTTTATAATAAGATACCTACTAGTCTGTCATTCGGTGACAGTGGTATGAACATTCAACTTTATAATAAGATACCTACTAGTCTGTCATTCGGTGACAGTGGTATGAACATTTAACTTTATAATAAGATACCTACTAGTCTGTCATTCGGTGACAGTGGTATGAACATTCAACTTTATAATAAGATACCTACTAGTCTGTCATTCGGTGACAGTGGTATGAACATTCAACTTTATAATAAGATACCTACTAGTCTGTCATTCGGTGACAGTGGTATGAACATTCAACTTTATAATAAGATACCTACTAGTCTGTCATTCGGTGACAGTGGTATGAACATTTAACTTTATAATAAGATACCTACTAGTCTGTCATTCGGTGACAGTGGTATGAACATTCAACTTTATAATAAGATACCTACTAGTCTGTCATTCGGTGACCTACTAGTCTGTCATTCGGTGACAGTGGTATGAACATTCAACTTTATAATAAGATACCTACTAGTCTGTCATTCGGTGACAGTGGTATGAACATTCAACTTTATAATAAGATACCTACTAGTCTGTCATTCGGTGACAGTGGTATGAACATTCAACTTTATAATAAGATACCTACTAGTCTGTCATTCGGTGACAGTGGTATGAACATTCAACTTTATAATAAGATACCTACTAGTCTGTCATTCGGTGACAGTGGTATGAACATTCAACTTTATAATAAGATACCTACTAGTCTGTCATTCGGTGACAGTGGTATGAACATTCAACTTTATAATAAGATACCTACTAGTCTGTCATTCGGTGACAGTGGTATGAACATTCAACTTTATAATAAGATACCTACTAGTCTGTCATTCGGTGATGAACATTCAACTTTATAATAAGATACCTACTAGTCTGGGTGACAGTGGTATGAACATTCAACTTTATAATAAGATACCTACTAGTCTGTCATTCGGTGACAGTGGTATGAACATTCAACTTTATAATAAGATACCTACTAGTCTGTCATTCGGTGACAGTGTCATTCGGTGACAGTGGTATGAACATTCAACTTTATAATAAGATACCTACTAGTCTGTCATTCGGTGACAGTGGTATGAACATTCAACTTTATAATAAGATACCTACTAGTCTGTCATTCGGTGACAGTGGTATGAACATTCAACTTTATAATAAGATACCTACTAGTCTGTCATTCGGTGACAGTGGTATGAACATTCAACTTTATAATAAGATACCTACTAGTCTGTCATTCGGTGACAGTGGTATGAACATTCAACTTTATAATAAGATACCTACTAGTCTGTCATTCGGTGACAGTGGTATGAACATTCAACTTTATAATAAGATACCTACTAGTCTGTCATTCGGTGACAGTGGTATGAACATTCAACTTTATAATAAGATACCTACTAGTCTGTCATTCGGTGACAGTGGTATGAACATTCAACTTTATAATAAGATACCTACTAGTCTGTCATTCGGTGACAGTGGTATGAACATTCAACTTTATAATAAGATACCTACTAGTCTGTCATTCGGTGACAGTGGTATGAACATTCAACTTTATAATAAGATACCTACTAGTCTGTCATTCGGTGACAGTGGTATGAACATTCAACTTTATAATAAGATACCTACTAGTCTGTCATTCGGTGACAGTGGTATGAACATTCAACTTTATAATAAGATACCTACTAGTCTGTCATTCGGTGACAGTGGTATGAACATTCAACTTTATAATAAGATACCTACTAGTCTGTCATTCGGTGACAGTGGTATGAACATTCAACTTTATAATAAGATACCTACTAGTCTGTCATTCGGTGGCAGTGGTATGAACATTCAACTTTATAATAAGATACCTACTAGTCTGTCATTCGGTGACAGTGGTATAAACATTTAACTTTATAATAAGATACCTACTAGTCTGTAATTCGGTGGAAGTGGTATGAACATTTAACTTTATAATAAGATACCTACTAGTCTGTAATTCGGTGGAAGTGGTATGAACATTTAACTTTATAATAAGATACCTACTAGTCTGTCATTCGGTGGAAGTGATATGAACATTCAACTTTATATTAAGATACCAACTAGTCTGTCATTCGGTGACAATGGTATGAACATTCATCTTTTAGATAAGATACCTACTAGTCTGTCATTCGGTGACAGTGGTATGAACATTTCAACTTTATAATAAGATACCTACTAGTCTGTCATTCGGTGGCAGTGGTATGAACATTCAACTTTATAATAAGATACCTACTAGTCTGTCATTCGGTGACAGTGGTATGAACATTTAACTTTATAATAAGATACCTACTAGTCTGTAATTCGGTGGAAGTGGTATGAACATTTAACTTTATAATAAGATACCTACTAGTCTGTCATTCGGTGGAAGTGGTATGAACATTCAACTTTATAATAAGATACCTACTAGTCTGTCATTCGGTGACAGTGGTATGAACATTCAACTTTATAATAAGATACCTACTAGTCTGTCATTCGGTGACAGTGGTATGAACATTTAACTTTATAATAAGATACCTACTAGTCTGTCATTCGGTGACAGTGGTATGAACATTCAACTTTATAATAAGATACCTACTAGTCTGTCATTCGGTGACAGTGGTATAAACATTTAACTTTATAATAAGATACCTACTAGTCTGTAATTCGGTGGAAGTGGTATGAACATTTAACTTTATAATAAGATACCTACTAGTCTGTCATTCGGTGGAAGTGGTATGAACATTCAACTTTATAATAAGATACCTACTAGTCTGTCATTCGGTGACAATGGTATGAACATTCATCTTTTTGATAAGATACCTACTAGTCTGTCATTCGGTGACAGTGGTATGAACATTCAATTTTATAATAAGATACCTACTAGTCTGTCAATCGGTGACAGTGGTATGAACATTCAACTTTATAATAAGATACCTACTAGTCTGTCATTCGGTGACAGTGGTATGAACATTCAACTTTATAATAAGATACCTACTAGTCTGTCATTCGGTGACAGTGGTATGAACATTCAACTTTATAATAAGATACCTACTAGTCTGTCATTCGGTGGCAGTGGTATGAACATTCAACTTTATAATAAGATACCTACTAGTCTGTCATTCGGTGACAGTGGTATGAACATTTAACTTTATAATAAGATACCTACTAGTCTGTCATTCGGTGACAGTGGTATGAACATTCAACTTTATAATAAGATACCTACTAGTCTGTCATTCGGTGACAGTGGTATGAACATTTAACTTTATAATAAGATACCTACTAGTCTGTCATTCGGTGACAGTGGTATGAACATTCAACTTTATAATAAGATACCTACTAGTCTGTCATTCGGTGGAAGTGGTATGAACATTTAACTTTATAATAAGATACCTACTAGTCTGTCATTCGGTGACAGTGGTATGAACATTCAACTTTATAATAAGATACCTACTAGTCTGTCATTCGGTGACAGTGGTATGAACATTCAACTTTATAATAAGATACCTACTAGTCTGTCATTCGGTGACAGTGGTATGAACATTCAACTTTATAATAAGATACCTACTAGTCTGTCATTCGGTGACAGTGGTATGAACTTTCAACTTTATAATAAGATACCTACTAGTCTGTCATTCGGTGGCAGTGGTATGAACATTCAACTTTATAATAAGATACCTACTAGTCTGTCATTCGGTGACAGTGGTATGAACATTTAACTTTATAATAAGATACCTACTAGTCTGTAATTCGGTGGAAGTGGTATGAACATTTAACTTTATAATAAGATACCTACTAGTCTGTCATTCGGTGGAAGTGGTATGAACATTCAACTTTATAATAAGATACCTACTAGTCTGTCATTCGGTGACAGTGGTATGAACATTCAACTTTTTAATAAGATACCTACTAGTCTGTCATTCGGTGACAGTGGTATGAACATTTAACTTTATAATAAGATACCTACTAGTCTGTCATTCGGTGACAGTGGTATGAACATTCAACTTTATAATAAGATACCTACTAGTCTGTCATTCGGTGACAGTGGTATGAACATTCAACTTTATAATAAGATACCTACTAGTCTGTCATTCGGTGACAGTGGTATGAACATTCAACTTTATAATAAGATACCTACTAGTCTGTCATTCGGTGACAGTGGTATGAACATTCAACTTTATAATAAGATACCTACTAGTCTGTCAATCGGTGACAGTGGTATGAACATTCAACTTTATAATAAGATACCTACTAGTCTGTCATTCGGTGGCAGTGGTATGAACATTCAACTTTATAATAAGATACCTACTAGTCTGTCATTCGGTGACAGTGGTATGAACATTTAACTTTATAATAAGATACCTACTAGTCTGTCATTCGGTGACAGTGGTATGAACTTTCAACTTTATAATAATATACCTACTAGTCTGTCATTCCGTGAAAGTGGTATGAACATTCAACTTCATATTAAGATACCAACTAGTCTGTCAATCGAAGACAGTAGTATGGATATTCAACTTTATAAAAAGATACCTACTAGCCTGTCATTCAGTGACAGTGGTATGAACATTCAACTTTATAATAAGATACCTACTAGTCTGTCATTCGGTGACAGTGGTATGAACATTCAACTTTATAATAAGATACCTACTAGTCTGTCATTCGGTGACAGTGGTATGAACATTCAACTTTATAATAAGATACCTACTAGTCTGTCATTCCGTGAAAGTGGTATGAACATTCAACTTTATATTAAGATACCAACTAGTCTGTCATTCGGTGACAGTGGTATGAACATTCATCTTTATGATAAGATACCTACTAGTCTGTCATTCGGTGACAGTGGTATGAACATTTAACTTTGTAATAAGATACCAACTAGTCTGTCATTCGGTGGAAGTGGTATAACCATTCAACCTTATAATAAGATACCTACTAATATTGTTATATTAATTTTCTATGTTAGTTGAGTTTCGTATTTTATTTTTTAACATTATAAAACAAACTTTATTCTCCAGATAATACAAACAAACGTTTGATTTCAGTCAGAGTTTCGCCATTCCTTCTTTTTAGGGATAATAATAATAATAATAATACAAAGATTGTTCGATACAGTTAAGTACATTAGATTTTTTACCCTCAATAATCATTTCAATTCAGTTTATGAAATATTGAGCTGATTTTTATAGGTTTCGTGTTTGCTAAGAGATGGCACTGACATCTAGATATTATTATTAAGATAAACTCACGATTTTTATGGACTTGAGCGCTGCAACGAGGTTAGAAGATCTGTGAGAGTGACGATCCCATCCTAATATTCGGTTAGATAAGAGAAGTTTACTGTGTTTCCCGCATAGATGCACATTGTATAGATCTGAAAGTAATAACGAAACAAAAACATTGTCAAGAATAAGTTATTACTAAACACTGTATACAAATGGGAAATTTTCGTGCACAACGATATTGATGATAAAAAGTATGTAGGTTTTAATGATTGTTAAACAAACAATTTGTAAATTAAAAGTGTTTAGGTCACCAAGTCAACAAACTGTACTTAATACTACGGAACGTTACTTGACATAAATATACTACAGCATAAAGACGTAATTATACAATTGTGAAGATATATTAAACTTGATCTTTAATATACGATAAACTAGGCTAAACTTTAGAAACAACAAAACACAAATTCGGATAACAGCAAAGAAATCTGGATCTATAAAAACATCCTGAAGTGTTGATTATATCATTAAAATTAACACTAAGTGTCACATCCTGAAGTGCTGATTATACCACTAACAGTAACACCAAGTGTCACATCCTGAAGTATTGATTACATTACTAAAAGTAACACCATGTGTCATATTTTGAAGCGCTGATTATATCATTAAAATTAACATTAAATGTCACATCCTGAAGTGCTGATAACATTACTTAAAGTAACACCAAGTGTCACATCCTGAAGTATTGATTATATTACTAAAAGTAACACCAAGTGTCACATCCTGAAGTGTTGATTATACCACTAAAAGTAACACCAAGTGTCACATCATGAAGTATTGATTATACCACGAAAATTAACACTAAGTGTCACATCATGAAGCATTGATTATACCACGAAAAGTAACACCAAGTGTCACATCTAAAAGTGCTGATTACATTACTAAAAGTAACACCAAGTGTCACATCCTGAAGTATTGATTATACCACTAAAAGTAACACCAAGTGTCACATCCTGAAGTATTGATTATACCACTAAAAGTAACACCAAGTGTCACATCCTAAAGTGCTGATTGCATTACTAAAAGAAACAGCAAGTGTCACATCCTGAAGTATTGATTATACCAAAAAGTAACACCGAGTGTCACATCCTGAAGCATTAATTATACCACTAAAAGTAACATCAAGTGTCACATCCTGAAGTATTGATTATACCACTAAATGTAACAACAAGTGTCACATCTTGAAGATTTGATTATACCACTAAAAGTAACACCAAGTGTCACATAATGAAGTATTGATTATACCACGAAAATTAACACTAAGTGTCACATCATGAAGTATTGATTATACCACGAAAAGTAACACCAAGTGCCACATCCTGAAGTATTGATTATACCAAAAAAGTAACACCGAGTGTCACATCCTGAAGTATTAATTATACCACTAAAAGTAACACCAAGTGTCACATCCTGAAGTATTGATTATACCACTAAATGTAACAACAAGTGTCACATCGTAAAGTGCTGATTACATTACTAAAAGTAACACCAAGTGTCACATCCTGAAGATTTGATTATACCAAAAAAGTAACACCGAGTGTCACATCCTGAAGCATTAATTATACCACTAAAAGTAACATCAAGTGTCACATCCTGAAGTATTGATTATACCACTAAATGTAACAACAAGTGTCACATCTTGAAGATTTGATTATACCACTAAAAGTAACACCAAGTGTCACATCATGAAGTATTGATTATACCACGAAAATTAACACTAAGTGTCACATCATAAAGTATTGATTATACCACGAAAAGTAACACCAAGTGTCACATCCTGAAGTATTGATTATACTACTAAAAGTAACACCAAGTGTCACATCCTAAAGTGCTGATTGCATTACTAAAAGAAACAGCAAGTGTCACATCCTGAAGTATTGATTATACCAAAAAAGTAACACCAAGTGTCACATCCTGAAGTATTAATTATACCACTAAAAGTAACACCAAGTGTCACATCCTGAAGTATTGATTATACCACTAAATGTAACAACAAGTGTCACATCGTAAAGTGCTGATTACATTACTAAAAGTAACACCAAGTGTCACATCATGAAGATTTGATTATACCACTAAAAGTAACACCAAGTGTGACATCCTAAAGTATCGATTATACCACTAAAAGTAACACCAAGTGTCACATCCTGAAATATTGATTATACCACTAAAAGTAACACCAAATGTCACATGATGAAGTATTCGTTATACCACTAAAAGTATCGCCAAGTGTCACATCCTAAAGTGCTGATTGCATTACTAAAAGAAACAGCAAGTGTCACATCCTGAAGTATTGATTATACCAAAAGTAACACCGAGTGTCACATCCTGAAGTATTAATTATACCACTAAAGTAACACCAAGTGTCACATCCTGAAGTATTGATTATACCACTAAATGTAACAACAAGTGTCACATCGTAAAGTGCTGATTACATTACTAAAAGTAACACCAAGTGTCACATCTTGAAGATTTGATTATACCACTAAAAGTAACACCAAGTGTGACATCCTAAAGTATTGATTATACCACTAAAAGTAACACCAAGTGACACATCCTGAAATATTGATTATACCACTAAAAGTAACACCAAGTATCACATCCTGAAGTGTTGATTATACCACTAAAAGTAACACCAAGTGTCACATCATGAAGTATTGATTATACCACGAAAATTAACACCAAGTGTCACATCCTGAAGTATTGATTATACTACTAAAAGTAACACCAAGTGTCACATCCTAAAGTGCTGATTGCATTACTAAAAGAAACAGGAAGTGTCACATCCTGAAGTATTGATTATACCACTAAAAGTAACACCGAGTGTCACATCCTGAAGTATTAATTATACCACTAAAAGTAACACCAAGTGTCACATCCTGAAGAGTTTATTATATTACTAAAAGTAACACCAAGTGTCACATCCTAAAGTGCTAATTATACTACTAAAAGTAACACCAAGTGACACATCATGAAGTATTGATTATACCACTAAAAGTAACACCAAGTATCACATCCTGAAGTATTGATTATACCACTAAAAGTAACACCAAATGTCACATGATGAAGTATTGGTTATACCACTAAAAGTAACGCCAAGTGTCACATCCTAAAGTGCTGATTATACCACTAAAAGTAACACCAAGTGTCACATCCTGAAGTGTTGATTATACCACTAAAAGTAACACCAAGTGTCACATCATGAAGTATTGATTATACCACGAAAAGTAACACCAAGTGTCACATCCTGAAGTATTGATTATACTACTAAAAGTAACACCAAGTGTCACATCCTAAAGTGCTGATTGCATTACTAAAAGAAACAGCAAGTGTCACATCCTGAAGTATTGATTATACCACTAAAAGTAACACCGAGTGTCACATCCTGAAGTATTAATTATACCACTAAAATTAACACCAAGTGTCACATCCTGAAGAGTTTATTATATTACTAAAAGTAACACCAAGTGTCACATCCTAAAGTGCTAATTATACTACTAAAAGTAACACCAAGTGTCACATCCTGAAGTATTGATTATACCACTAAAAGTAACACCAAGTGTCACATCCTGAAGTATTGATTATACCACTTAAAGTAACACCAAGTGTCACATCCTGAAGTATTGATTATACCACTAAAAGTAACACCAAGTGTCACATCCTGAAGTATTGATTATACCACTTAAAGTAACACCAAGTGTCACATCCTGAAGTATTGATTATACCACTAAAAGTAACACCAAGTGTCACATCCTGAAGTGCTGATTATATCATTAAAATTAACACCAAGTGTCACATCCTGAAGTATTGATTATACCACTAAAAGTAACACCAAGTGTCACATCCTGAAGTATTGATTATACCACTTAAAGTAACACCAAGTGTCACATCCTGAAGTATTGATTATACCACTAAAAGTAACACCAAGTGTCACATCCTGAAGTATTGATTATACCACTAAAAGTAACACCAAGTGTCACATCCTGAAGTATTGATTATACCACTAAAAGTAACACCAAGTGTCACATCCTAAAGTGCTGATTGCATTACTAAAAGAAACAGCAAGTGTCACATCCTGAAGTATTGATTATACCAAAAAAGTAACACCGAGTGTCACATCCTGAAGCATTAATTATACCACTAAAAGTAACATCAAGTGTCACATCCTGAAGTATTGATTATACCACTAAAAGTAACACCAAGTGTCACATCCTAAAGTGCTGATTGCATTACTAAAAGAAACAGCAAGTGTCACATCCTGAAGTATTGATTATACCAAAAAAGTAACACCAAGTGTCACATCCTGAAGCATTAAT
The DNA here is from genome assembly GCF_004210375.1 of Tachypleus tridentatus. Classification (NCBI taxonomy): domain Eukaryota; kingdom Metazoa; phylum Arthropoda; class Merostomata; order Xiphosura; family Limulidae; genus Tachypleus; species Tachypleus tridentatus. The sequence continues at coordinate 2,598,846 of NC_134833.1, read as the reverse complement.
TATACCACTAAAAGTAACACCAAGTGTCACATCCTGAAGTATTGATTATACCACTAAAAGTAACACCAAGTGTCACATCCTAAAGTGCTGATTGCATTACTAAAAGAAACAGCAAGTGTCACATCCCGAAGTATTGATTATACCAAAAGTAACACCAAGTGTCACATCCTGAAGCATTAATTATACCACTAAAAGTAACATCAAGTGTCACATCCTGAAGTATTGATTATACCACTAAATGTAACAACAAGTGTCACATCTTGAAGATTTGATTATACCACTAAAAGTAACACCAAGTGTCACATCATGAAGTATTGATTATACCACGAAAATTAACACAAAGTGTCACATCATGAAGTATTGATTATACCACGAAAAGTAACACCAAGTGTCACATCCTGAAGTATTGATTATACTACTAAAATTAACACCAAGTGTCACATCCTAAAGTGCTGATTGCATTACTAAAAGAAACAGCAAGTGTCACATCCTGAAGTATTGATTATACCAAAAAAGTAACACCGAGTGTCACATCCTGAAGTATTAATTATACCACTAAAAGTAACACCAAGTGTCACATCCTGAAGTATTGATTATACCACTAAATGTAACAACAAGTGTCACATCGTAAAGTGCTGATTACATTACTAAAAGTAACACCAAGTGTCACATCTTGAAGATTTGATTATACCACTAAAAGTAACACAAAGTGTCACATCATGAAGTATTGATTATACCACGAAAATTAACACCAAGTGTCACATCATACCACTGAAGTGTCATCATGATTATACCACGAAAAGTAACACCAAGTGTCACATCCTGAAGTATTGATTATACTACTAAAAGTAACACCAAGTGTCACATCCTAAAGTGCTGATTGCATTACTAAAAGAAACAGCAAGTGTCACATCCTGAAGTATTGATTATACCACTAAAAGTAACACCAAGTGTCACATCCTGAAGTGTTGATTATATTACTAAAAGTAACACCAAGTGTCACATCCTGAAGTATTAATTATACCACTAAAAGTAACACCAAGTGTCACATCCTGAAGTATTGATTATACCACTAAAAGTAACACCAAGTGTCACATCCTGAAGTATTGATTATACCACTAAAAGTAACACCAAGTGTCACATCCTGAAGTATTGATTATACCACTAAAAGTAACACAAAGTGTCACATCCTGAAGTATTGATTATACCACTTAAAGTAACACCAAGTGTCACATCCTGAAGTATTGATTATACCACTAAAAGTAACACCAAGTGTCACATCCTAAAGTGCTGATTATATCATTAAAAAGAAACACCAAGTGTCACATCCTGAAGTATTGATTATACCACTAAAAGTAACACCAAGTGTCACATCCTGAAGTATTGATTATACCACTAAAAGTAACACCAAGTGTCACATCCTGAAGAGTTTATTATATTACTAAAAGTAACACCAAGTGTCACATCCAAAAGTGCTGATTACATTACTAAAAGTAACACCAAGTGTCACATCCTGAAGTATTGATTATACCACTAAAAGTAACACCAAGTGTCACATCCTGAAGTATTGATTGCATTACTAAAAGTAACACCAAGTGTCACATCCTGAAGTATTGATTATACTAAAAAACACCATGTAACACCGAAGTGTCACATCCTGAAGTATTGAATTATACCACTAAAAGTAACACCAAGTGTCACATCCTGAAGTATTGATTATACCACTAAATGTAACACCAAGTGTCACATCGTAAAGTGCTGATTACATTACTAAAAGTAACACCAAGTGTCACATCCTGAAGTATTGATTATACCACTAAAAGTAACACCAAGTGTCACATCCTGAAGTATTGATTATACCACTAAAAGTAACACCAAGTGTCAACACTGAAGTGTCACATCCTGAAGTATTGATTATACCACTAAAAGTAACACCAAGTGTCACATCCTGAAGTATTGATTATACTACTAAAAGTAACACCAAGTGTCACATCCTAAAGTGCTGATTGCATTACTAAAAGTAACACCAAGTGTCACATCCTGAAGAGTTTATTATACCACTAAAAGTAACACCAAGTGTCACATCCTAAAGTATTAATTATACCACTAAAAGTAACACCAAGTGTCACATCCTGAAGTATTGATTATACCACTAAAAGTAACACCAAGTGTCACATCCTGAAGTATTGATTATACCACTAAAAGTAACACCAAGTGTCACATCATGAAGTATTGATTATACCACTAAAAGTAACACCAAGTATCACATCCTGAAGTATTGATTATACCACTAAAAGTAACACCAAGTGTCACATCCTGAAGTATTGATTATACCACTAAAAGTAACACCAAGTGTCACATCCTGAAGTGCTGATTATATCATTAAAATTAACATCCTAAATGTCACATCCTGAAGTGCTCCATAAAAGTAACAATGTCATCATGATTTATACCACGAAAAGTAACACCAAGTGTCACATCCTGAAGTATTTATTATATTACTAAAAGTAACACCAAGTGTCACATCCAAAAGTGCTGATTACATTACTAAAAGTAACACCAAGTGTCACATCCTGAAGTATTGATTATACCACTAAAAGTAACACCGAGTGTCACATCCTGAAGTATTAATTATACCACTAAAGGTAACACCAAGTGTCACATCCTGAAGTATTGATTATACCACTAAAAGTAACACCAAGTGTCACATCCTAAAGTGCTGATTACATTACTAAAAGTAACACCAAGTGTCACATCCTGAAGATTTGATTATACCACTAAAAGTAACACAAAGTGTCACATCCTGAAGTATTGATTATACCACGAAAAGTAACACCAAGTGTCACATCCTGAAGTATTGATTATACCACGAAAGTAACACCAAGTGTCACATCCTGAAGTATTGATTATACTACTAAAAGTAACACCAAGTGTCACATCCTAAAGTGCTGATTATATTACTAAAAGTAACAGCAAGTGTCACATCCTGAAGTATTGATTATACCAAAAAAATAACACCAAGTGTCACATCCTGAAGTATTGATTATACCACTAAATGTAACACCAAGTGTCACATCCTGAAGTGCTGATTATACCACTTACTAAAGTAACACCAAGTGTCACATCCTGAAGTATTGATTATACTACTAAAAGTAACACCAAGTGTCACATCCTGAAGTATTGATTATACCACTAAAAGTAACACCAAGTGTCACATCCTGAAGTATTGATTATACCACTAAAAGTAACACCAAGTGTCACATCCTGAAGTATTGATTATACCACTAAAAGTAACACCAAGTGTCACATGATGAAGTATTGGTTATACCACTAAAAGTAACGCCAAGTGTCACATCCTAAAGTGCTGATTATACCACTAAAAGTAACACCAAGTGTCACATCCTGAAGTGTTGATTATACCACTAAAAGTAACACCAAGTGTCACATCCTGAAGTATTGATTATACCACGAAAATTAACACTAAGTGTCACATCATGAAGTATTGATTATACCACGAAAAGTAACACCAAGTGTCACATCCTGAAGTATTGATTATACTACTAAAAGTAACACCAAGTGTCACATCCTAAAGTGCTGATTGCATTACTAAAAGAAACAGCAAGTGTCACATCCTGAAGTATTGATTATACCACTAAAAGTAACACCGAGTGTCACATCCTGAAGTATTAATTATACCACTAAAAGTAACACCAAGTGTCACATCCTGAAGTATTGATTATACCACTAAAAGTAACACCAAGTGTCACATCCTAAAGTGCTGATTGCATTACTAAAAGAAACAGCAAGTGTCACATCCTGAAGTATTGATTATACCACTAAAAGTAACACCAAGTGTCACATCCTGAAGTATTGATTATACCACTAAAAGTAACACCAAGTGTCACATCCTGAAGTATTGATTATACCACTAAAAGTAACACCAAGTGTCACATCCTGAAGTATTGATTATACCACTAAAAGTAACACCAAGTGTCACATCCTGAAGTGCTGATTATATCATTAAAATTAACATTAAATGTCACATCCTGAAGTGCTCATAACATTACTTAAAGTAACACCAAGTGTCACATCCTGAAGAGTTGCATTATATGTACATCCTGAAGTATTGATATACTAAAAAGTAACACCGAGTGTCACATCCTGAAGTATTAATTATACCACTAAAAGTAACACCAAGTGTCACATCCTGAAGTATTGATTATACCACTAAATGTAACAACAAGTGTCACATCGTAAAGTGCTGATTACATTACTAAAAGTAACACCAAGTGTCACATCTTGAAGATTTGATTATACCACTAAAAGTAACACCAAGTGTCACATTCTGAAATTTTGATTATACCACTAAAAGTAACACCAAGTATCACATCCTGAAGTATTGATTATACCACTAAAAGTAACACCAAATGTCACATGATGAAGTGTTATACCACTAAAGTATCGCCAAGTGTCACATCCTAAAGTGCTGATTATACCACTAAAAGTAACACCAAGTGTCACATCCTGAAGTGTTGATTATACCACTAAAAGTAACACCAAGTGTCACATCATGAAGTATTGATTATACCACGAAAATTAACACTAAGTGTCACATCATGAAGTATTGATTATACCACGAAAAGTAACACCAAGTGTCACATCCTGAAGTATTGATTATACTACTAAAAGTAACACCAAGTGTCACATCCTAAAGTGCTGATTGCATTACTAAAAGAAACAGCAAGTGTCACATCCTGAAGTATTGATTATACCACTAAAAGTAACACCGAGTGTCACATCCTGAAGTATTAATTATACCACTAAAAGTAACACCAAGTGTCACATCCTGAAGTATTGATTATACTACTAAAAGTAACACCAAGTGTCACATCCTAAAGTGCTGATTGAATTACTAAAAAAAAACACCAAGTGTCACATCCTGAAGTATTGATTATACCACTAAAAGTAACACCAAGTGTCACATCCTGAAGTATTGATTATACCACTAAAAGTAACACCAAGTGTCATATCCTGAAGTGCTGAATATCATTAAAATTAACACCAAGTGTCACATCCTGAAGTATTGATTATACCACTAAAAGTAACACCAAGTGTCACATCCTGAAGTATTGATTATACCACTAAAAGTAACACCAAGTGTCACATCCTGAAGTATTGATTATACCACTAAAAGTAACACCAAGTGTCACATCCTAAAGTGCTGATTATATTACTAAAAGTAACAGTGTCAATCCTAAAGTGTCACATCCTGAAGTATTGATTATACCAAAAAAGTAACACCGAGTGTCACATCCTGAAGTATTAATTATACCACTAAAAGTAACACCAAGTGTCACATCCTGAAGTATTGATTATACCACTAAATGTAACAACAAGTGTCACATCGTAAAGTGCTGATTACATTACTAAAAGTAACACCAAGTGTCACATCTTGATGAAGTATTGATTATACCACGAAAATTATACCACGAAAAGTAACACCAGTGTCAACCTGAAGTATTGATTATACTACTAAAAGTGTCACATCCTAAAGTGCTGATTATTACTAAAAGTAACAGCAAGTGTCACATCCTGAAGTATTGATTATACCAAAAAAAGTAACACCAAGTGTCACATCCTGAAGTATTGATTATACCACTAAATGTAACAACAAGTGTCACATCATGAAGTATTGATTATACCACTAAAAGTAACACACAAGTTTGATCACATCCTGTGACATCCTAAAGTATTGATTATACCACGAAAAATGACACCAAGTGTCACATCCTGAAGTATTGATTATACTAATAAAAGTAACACCAAGTGTCACATCCTAAAGTGCTGATTGCATTACTAAAAGAAACAGCAAGTGTCACATCCTGAAGTATTGATTATACCACTAAAAGTAACACCGAGTGTCACATCCTGAAGTATTAATTATACCACTAAAAGTAACACCAAGTGTCACATCCAGAAGAATTTATTATATTACTAAAAGTAACACCAAGTGTCACATCCTAAAGTTATTAATTATACTACTAAAAGTAACACCAAGTGTCACATCCTGAAGTATTGATTATACCACTAAAAGTAACACCAAGTGTCACATCCTGAAGTGTTGATTATATCATGTTTTCAAGATAGTGTTTGTCCCTTATTTCTTGTTTCTTCCATTTTTTATGAAACTGTTTTATTTAATTGTACATAGCGAGTTGTAGCACAAGAAGGTTTACTTCGAGAAATTAGTTTGAACTTCGTTGACAACTCTTCTCCACAGAGTCACCCCCACCTTACATTTTACAGTTTTCTGATTCAAATACACTAATAACCATCACTCTAAACTATCTGCATGTTTCAAACAACTACATGAACACATAGAATCCACCACTAGGTGGACTGCTATTAAAGTGAAAAACAAAAGAACGCAGATAAACAAGAGAAGAAAATTTATCTGATACATTATCTTATATTTTGGAGTTAAAAAACTAATAAAACAAAGGTTGTTTTATGCTGTGGATACTATTTTAAACTTATATCTGAGTGTTACATAATTGTTTTACATATTATACTGAGACATATAACCCAAGGGTTATGTCTTCGAAGCTTTTTCTTTACATTAGAAAGTTTAATGTAAACATTTTATAGAATAAATAATTATAAAAAAAATAAGAAAATGTCTTAATACTCGTACAAGATATATAATTTGTTCTCGAGGTAGTTAATACTCTCGAAAAACATGAAAGTCAGTTTTCCCTTTACCAGTGTCCAGTTAATTATTCAAGGTCACAAGGCTTAACAAGAATTCACCTACTTCTCTCACCATGAGCACGAGAGACTTTCTGATAACTGTTTATTTATTTTTGTTGTTGTTTGTCTGTTTTACTTTACTTAATGAGAAAAAAGAATCCTGTGTTGGGCTAACGTAATTCACACATACCGTACAAAACTCAGGGAGAAAGATAGACCTGAATTATGTGCAAATTACTATGGACGGTTAAATTCCAAGTGTAATTTAGCCTCTTATACCGTTCTTTCCCAACGCGTTACAACGTATGACATTTAAATACTGCAAATATAAAAGAAACGCCTTTGAAATGCGTCAAGAAGAAACTCATGCATGGGCTGTACAACCTTTACACTTCTCTCTGACGTTCGCTGAAAAATAACTGAGATTCATGAGTTTGGCCTTGTGCCAAGTACGAAGATTGATTGCGCCATCTGTGTATCAAAACATAACTAGCTGAAATCAAATGATTCAAAAGAACCATTATGTATCTGATTTTTTATAATTTTCTTCCGTTCTATCAACAACTCATAAAACCTCAAATTGTGATATTAAAGTAATCTTCCTGTATAATAAAAACATCCATGTTAAAAAAATCGAAACCGGATTATTATGCAGATAAAGGTTGAAGCTGTGTTAGTAAGGTTAACTGATAACACTGGGAATATACAGAGGTTAAGCCAGTCAAAAGTATAATATTAGATAAATAAAGGTTGAAACTGAGTTAGTAAGATAAACTGATAACACTGTGAATCTGTAGAGTTTAAAAAAGTCAAAACAACAATAATCGGTAGATAAAGGTTGAAATTGTGTTAGTAAGGTTAACTCATAACACAGGGTTCTCTAGAAATAAAACATTGAAAACTACAATATTAGGTAGCTAAAGGTTGAAATTGTGTTAGTAAAGTTAATTCATAACACAGGGTTCTCTAGAAATAAAACATTGAAAACTACAATATTAGGTAGCTAAAGGTTGAAATTGTGTTAGTAAGGGTAACTCATAACACAGGGTTCTCTAGAAATAAAACATTGAAAACTACAATATTAGGTAGCTAAAGGTTGAAATTGTGTTAGTAAAGTTAACTCATAACACAGGGTTTTCTAGAAATAAAACATTGAAAACTACAATATTAGGTAAATAAAGGTTGAAATTGTGTTAGTAAGGTTAACTCATAACACAGGGTTCTCTAGAAATAAAACATTGAAAACTACAATATTAGGTAGATAAAGGTCGAAATTGTGTTAGTAAGGGTAACTCATAACACAGGGTTCTCTGGAAATTAAACATTGAAAACTACAATATTAGGTCGATAAAGGTTGAAATTGTGTTAGTAAGGGTAACTCATAACATAGGGTTCTCTAGAAATAAAACATTGAAAACTACAATACTAGGTAGCTAAAGGTTGAAATTGTGTTAGTAAGAGTAACTCATAATACAGGGTTCTCTAGAAATAAAACATTAAAAATTACAATATTAGGTAGCTAAAGGTTGAAACTGTGTTAGTAAGAGAAACTCATAATACAGGGTTCTCTAGAAATAAAACATTGAAAACTACAATATTAGGTAGATAAAGATTGAAATTGTGTTAGTAAGGTTAACTCATAATACAGGGTTCTCTAGGAATAAAACATTGAAAACTACAATATTGGGTAGCTAAAGGTTGAAATTGTGTTAATAAGGGTAACTCATAACACAGGGTTCTCTAGAAATAAAACATTGAAAACTACAATATTAGGTAAATAAAGGTTGAAATTGTGTTAGTAAGGGTAACTGAAAACACTGGGAATAACTAGAGGTTAAAACTGTCAACACTATTATTGATTATATTTGTACTATTGATTATATTTGTATTATTGATTATATTTGTATTATTGACTATATCTGTATTATTTATTATATCTCTACTACTGATCATATTTGTATTATTGACTATATCCATATCATTTATTATATCTGAATTATGGACAATATCTGTATTATTGACTATATCTGTATTATTTATTATATCTCTACTACTGATCATATTTGTATTATTGACGATATCCATATCATTTATTATATCTGAATTATGGACAATATCTGTATTATTGATCATGTCTGTATTACTAATTGTATCTGCAATATTGATTATATCTGTATTATTGATATATCTGTACTATTGATTATATCTGGTTTATTCATTATATCTCTATTATTGAGTATATGTGTATTATTCATTACATCTGCATTGTTGATTATTTCTGTATTATTGATTATATCTGTATTACTGATCATATCTCTATTATTGATCATAATAGTATAATTGACTACATCTGTATTATTGATCATACCTCTGTTATTGATCATATCTGTATTATTCATTATATCTTTAGTATTGACTTTAACCGTATTATTGATTATATCTGTACTACTGATAATGTCTGTACTATTGACAATATCTATATTATTGATTATATCTGTATTACAAATCATATCTGTACTTTTGACAATATTTGTATTATAGACTATATCTGTATTGTTGACTATATCTGCATTATTGATCATATCTGTATTATTTGCTATATCGGTATTATTGGTGATATCTGTATTATTGAGTACATCTATATTATTAATTATATCTATTATTATTGACAATATGTGTATTATTGATTACATCCGTATTACTGACTATACCTGTATTATTGATTATATCCATATTATTGACTCTATCCGTACACCTCTATTATAGATTCCATTATTATTGATCACATTTGTATTATTGATTTATTATTATTGATCATATGTATCATTATTGATCACATTTTTATTATTGACTGTATCTTTATTCTCGAGTATATGTGTATTATTGATCATATCTGTATTATTGAGTATATCTGTATCATTAACTATTTCTGTATTATTGATTATATCTGTATTATTGACGGTATTGGTATGACTGAGAATACCTGTGTTATTTGCTAATTCGGTATTATTGATGATACCTGTATTATTGATTATATCTATTTTTTTATTCTATCAGTACTATTAAGTATATGTGTATTATTGATTCTATTTGTATTATCGATTATATCCACATTATTGACTCTATCAGTACTATTAAGTATATGTATATTATTGATTCTATCTGTATTATTGAGTATATCTGAATTATTGATTATATCTGTATTATTGAGTATATTTGAATTACTTATCATATCTGTATCATTGACTATATCTGTATTATTCACAATATAATGATTATTCATTATATCTGTATTATTGAATGCATGTGTATTATAGATTATATCTGTATTATTGACTATACCTGTATTGTTAGCTATATCTGTATTAGTGATTAATTATTCTGTATTAATGATTAATTATTATTTATTATATTTATTGTTATTGACTATATATGTATTACTGATTACATCTGTATTATTAATTGTATCCGTATTATTGACTCATCTGTAGAACTGAATATATTTGTGTTACTAATTCTATCGGTATTGGTGATTTATTATTATCGACCATATCTATTATTATTGACTCTATCTGTATTATTTATTATATCTCTATTATTGATCATATCTGTATTACTGGCAATATATGTATTACTGATTACATCTGTATTATTGGTAATATACATATTATTGACTCATCTCTACTATTCAGTATATCTGTATTACTGATTCTGTCTATATCAGTGATTTATTATTGACTATATCTGTATTACTGATTGTATCGGTATTATTCATTATATCTCTATTATTGACTATATCTGTAATATTCATTATAACTGTATTATTGAGTGTATGAGTATTATTGATTATATCTGTTTTATTCATTATACATGTATTATTAACTATACCTTATTAGTGATTATATTTATATTATTTAGTATTATTGATCATATCTGTATTATATACAATATCTATATTATTGATTATATTTGTATTATTGATCGTATCTGTATTATTCAATATATCTGTTTATTCGTTATATTCGAATTACTGATTATACTTGTATTAATAAATATATCTGTATTCTTGATTATGCCTGTATTATTGACCATATACTATTTCTGTATTATTGATTTTATTGTTATTATTGACAAGTTCTGTATTATTCATAATATCATTAATATTGATTATATCTGTATTATTGATTATATGTGCATTATTCATTATATCTGTACAATTGATCATATCTGTATTATTGATTATATGTGCATTATTCATTATATCTGTACAATTGATCATATCTGTATTATTTATTATATCTCTATTATTGATCATATCTGTATTATTGGTAATATACATATTATTGACTCATTTCTACTATTCAGTATATCTGTATTACTGATTCTGTCTATATCAGTGATTTATTATTATTGACTATATCTGTATTAGTGATTGTATCTGTATTATTCATTAAATCTCTATTATTGTCTATATCTGTAATATTCATTATAACTGTATTATTGAGTGTATGAGTATTATTGATTATATCTGTTTTATTCATTATACATGTATTATTAACTATACCTTATTAGTAACTATATTTATATTATTTAGTATTATTGATCATATCTGTATTATATACAATATCTATATCATTGATTATATCTGTATTATTGATCGTAACTGTATTATTCACTATATCTGTATTATTGATTATACCAATATTATTAATTATACCTCTATTGTGGAATATTTCTATATTATTGATTATATCTGAATTATTAACTACACGTGTATTGTTGGTTATATTTGTATTAGTGATTTATTATTATTGATTCTATAGTTGTTACTGAATATATCTGTATTGATGATTATATCTGTATTTTGATGATATTTAGTGTTATTGACTCTATCTGTACTAAGGAGTATATCTGTATTATTGACTATATCTGTATTATACATAATATCTGTATTATTGATTCTATCTGTATTATTGACTATATCTGTATTATTGATTATATGTGTATTATTCAGTATATTTGTAATATTAAGTATATATGTATTTTTGATTATTACTATATTATTAACTATATCTGTATTCATCCATGATGACGAGATTAAAACATGTTTAGAAGACCTAGCCAGGAGACTTGTGATACTTTCCACAGAAAACAAAAACAACAAGAAAACAACCAACAGAAAGAAGATAACTTCCACAGTTCTATTAACATCCAATAGCCAAACGTGCGAGGAAACGTTAAAAATTTATATTTTCCAGAAACACTTAAAAACATTTTATAGGATTTTTTTCGAAGAATTTTCTCACAAAACCATCAACATAATTTCACAAAACAGAAAACTAAATAACAACCTTACTTACAAAAAGAGACATTAATTCCATTAAAACCTAAAACAAGACAAAAATATAAAAATTCTAAAACCAGACAAAGGATACGCTATAGTCATAATGAACACGAATGAATAGTCCAAAAAATGAAGAACATCCTATCAGTCAGAAAAAATTTAATCAGTGATGACGAGAAAACCCACTTGTAGACAAAAATATATGTGTAAAAATGGCTGGTTTGGGTTTTAAAAAAAATTTATGTAGCTATCGGTCAGTTACCTCTTTCTTTCTTTTTGAGCCGAAGAAAGTCAAAATGTTGTTCGCTCCTCTACATAAAGATTTTCTCAACCCAAACCAGCCGTTTTTACATATATAGAAACAAAGTAAAACAAATACAAAGAAATCCAATAAAGACCCACGAAACGCAGCTAAACAAAATACTACTAAAAATGAAAAATCCAACCCAGTTTGAAAAACACTTTATTCCTACCTACGTAAGACCGACTCACGCACACCACAAATATACGGCATACCAAAAACTCATGAATAATATTGTCCACTATGACCGATATATGATATGTATATGAATCGTTTAATTCCAATCTTGGTAAATGTATAGCATGTGGCATATTCCAAATATGTAACATCAGCCAGCTCATTCATCAAAGACTCTTTTAATTTCAAGTCTAATCTAAATCAACTTAATCATAAAGCCTTAATGACCAGTTTCGATGTTATATCCCTCTTTACAGAAGTTCCAACCACTGAAGCCTGCAAGATAGCCTTAGAACTCTATATTCGAGATCCTAACCCAACTATAGACATTCCCAGTAACCAGTTAGCAAACCTAATAGAATTCACCACGATGAAGACAAACTTCATGTTCAACAACCAAAACTATATACAAACAAATGGCCTTAGCATGGGCAACCCAGTGTCACCAGTTCTAGCAAATATTTTTATGACACAAGTTGAAACACAAGCAATTAACACAGCATTACATCCACCACTATACTGGTACAGATATGTAGATGACACGGTTGCGGGATTCACATCTACAGAACACACACTTAATTTTTCCAATCACATTATCTCTATACATCCCAACAATAACTTCACATGTGAACAGGAAGAAAGCAATCAAATATCATTTCTTAACCTCAAAATTACAAGAACCGATATACAATATAAAACAGAAATCCACCGAAAAATCACCCATACTGGACTATACATTTCTTGGGACTCAGCACATGAAACAAAACAAAAACTCAACATACTAAGAAACCAAATAAATACAGCCATAAAACTATGTTCATCAGATAAAATTAATGATGGATTAGACAAAATAAAACAATACTTCATGAACATCAATAACTTTCCTCCAGAAACCGTATAAAACATTATATGCACACACTTAGACAAACAGCAAAATTAACTAAAAGTAAATATATCCCACGATTTAAAAAAAAAATCACGAAACCATATACTGCTGCATACCATATATTTCCGACATCATCAGAAAAATAACCAACATTTAGCATAAACTAGTAACAAAATATGACATTTCAGTTAATACCAAATTTATTATCAAACCAGGCACAAAACTAAGGTCTATACTATGTAAAAACTACACTGACAAACACCAAACCAACATTATTTATAAAATACAATGTGATAACTGCCACGACTTCTATATTGGAGAAACAAGTAGAAAAATGGAAACCAGATTCAAAGAATACAAAAAGTCACCTTCACACGTTTTTGAACACTGCAAATCAAATAAACACAACATAACCATACAAAACACCCAAATACTAAATAAAGAAACAAACATAAACAAACGTAAAAGTAAAGAAGCTTTACTTATACAATAACTCAAGCCCAAAATAAACCAATACAAAGAAGCACCTTTATACCTACATTAATAAATATATCCAACATCTAAGCACGCCCTTTACATTCCTACACTCAGTGACACAACCCCCCTCAAACATGTGATCAGCTATCGGTCAGTTACCTCTTTCTTTTTTTGTGAACCTGACGATGACCGAAGGAGGTAGAAACGTTGTTCGCACCTCTACGTGGTGCTTTCTCTACACATACCAGCCGTTTTTACGTATATAATTACATCTGTATTATTGACTATATCTGTATTATTGAGTATATGTGTATTATTGGTCATATCTGTATTATTAATTATATCTGTATTATTATGAAAAAATACAGTTTAGTTGATTTTTGAGAACACGAATATAATTGTTAATTTAGTTTTTAAAAAAATAAAAAAACTTGTGTAATGAACCACCGTGAGGCGTGTACGTAACTCTTTCGTTTCATTGTTTGAAAAATATGAAAGACACCATTATAGCAATAAACAGCATTATATTGTATTGATATCAAGACAGTATTGATAGTTACTTAATATTGTATATTGAAACTACAAGGTTGTTTGGTTTTATTATAGAGAAAAATATTAGGTTTAACTTTAAAGTGTTTTAAAAGAACAAGAGAGTCAACAGGTTAAATCTGTGTATTGTTAATTGTCACCACAGTATCTAGTTCAATCAAGTATTGGACTAAAGCTGGTAAGGCGTAGTTCTAGGTGATAAAAGTATTGGACTAAAGCTGGTAAGGCGTAGTTCTAGGTGATAAAAGTATTGGACTAAAGCTGGTAAGGCGTAGTTCTAGGTGATAAAAGTATTGACTAAAGCTGATAAGGCGTGGTTCTAGGTGATAAAAGTATTGGACTAAAGCTGATAAGGCGTAGTCCTAGGTGATAATTCTTTAAGGTTTTGTTAACAAGCTCTGCTCCTTTATATTGAGTCCTGGTATCTCGCTCAAAGTACAGCAGTTTTCTTGTCGTGATGTCTTAGAGGTTGTTATGGATCTGGGATGTTCAAATTTAACAGAACAGTCAGAAGATAATTGATAGAAATCGTGTCCTTTACACTATAAGGTTCTCGTTTGTTGTTCTGTGATAGTCTTGACTTTTATGTGGGTGAATGAAGCAGATCAAGTAATCAGACTTTTATTTTTTAGAACTGGTAGTATATAACATAACATTCTTCAACTTTATCAGTGCCGCATCTTTCAGGACACTGAGGTCTGGTAAAGCTATCTTTGATTATCATAACGTTAATGTGGCTAGTAAAGTTACCTGTAGTTATTGTGACTGGTAAAGCTGTCGTTGCATAATTTGGACACGTTGCTCAGAGATGATTAAATATTAAAAGACCACAGTGCCTTTAAAAAATATTTGTACACAAAGTCTAATTTGACTGTTTAGGTCTACGGTTTAGACATTGAAAATGACTGCACAGAGGTGGTGGTGATCTGTTCTGATTGCATGCTTTGTGAGAGATGTTCAGGCAGTCAGTACAGTTACAACTTGTCCGCCACATGATGTCCTCATGCCTGTTCTGATGCCATAAAGAACAGGAAGCTTGATGCTGTTGAGTCCAGAACCACCGACGTGTACTAACCAGTTCAGACGTTTCATTATAGAAGTCCAATATTATTTATCTAGGTTTCCTTTCTTTTACACTAGTCAGCTCATGAAGATTCAATAGGGTTAATTGAGGTTTCATTTCTTTCACACCAGTCAGCTCATGAAGATACAATAGTTTTAATCTAGGTTTCATTTTTTTCACACTAGTCAGGTAATGTAGTAATGAGAATAGTAGTAACACCGTCTTGTTTGGGTCTTACCAAAGATGTTTCGTAGGACTATGATTGGAAGTTTTGGGTCTTACCAAAGATGTTTCGTAGGACTATGATTGGAGGTCTTGGGTCTTACCAAAGATGTTTCGTAGGACAATGATTGGAGGTCTTGGGTTTTATCAAAGATGTTTCGTAGGACTATGATTGGAGGTTTGGGTCTTACCAAAGATGTTTCGTAGGACTATGATTCGACGATCATTACGAAGTATATAACTTTAGATCGGTTTGATAGAAGCATCACTCTATGTTACAGAGGGGTTACTTGTTGTCCACCTTTTTAATACTTCAAGATCGACTTCAACATGTTGACTTCTGTAAGCTCCATAAAAGTCCTTGTTGAGGTAGATCAGAATTGGCTAATATCAGATAAAGATAACCTTCTAACATTCAGAAGGCTCCCTGACACACCACCTTGTTTAGGAATGTCTCTGTTGAGTAAAGCGAAGTCTTAAGTTGTCTGAGACTGCTATTTGTTTTCAATTTAGATTCGTATGTTAATGTTAAACTGTGTCCAGTCTGTTGATAGTGAAGTGTTTGTGACTAAACTGGAGGTTTAAAGTGTGTTCATTCTAGTATAATGACGGTTAATAAAACTGCAGGTTATTAATCCTAATACATATAATTAGTGGTTACAACTAAAGTGTATCTGTTGAAACCATGAATTATACTTTCTGTGTTTATCTGCTCTCAGAACAAGGTTTTATATTTCGGCATAAAGTTTCAGTATTTGTTCAGTACAGTACTGAAAAATTATTTTTAGTTTTATATTAAAATAATTTTAATTTAAAAGTTTTAAATTCTCAGTTAGTTGTGGATATTACAGAAATTACAAAAAATGTAGAAAATTTAAATAACCGTAACAATGTTTGAAGAAATAGCAAGTATTGTTTCAAAGTTACCTACTACTATAGTTTTAATTAAATTACAGTATCACAAGTAATTATAAGTCTTAATAAAACAGCTTTATCTTCAGTATATTATGTGAAACATCAAGTTACCTACTACTATAGTTTTAATTAAATTACTGTATCTCAAGTAATTATAAGTCTTAATAAAACAGCTTTATCTTCAGTATATTATGTGAAACATCAAGTTACCTACTACTATAGTTTTAATTAAATTACTGTATCTCAAGTAATTATAAGTCTTAATAAAACAGCTTTATCTTCAGTATATTATGTGAAACATCAAGTTACCTACTACTATAGTTTTAATTAAATTACTGTATCTCAAGTAATTATAAGTCTTAATAAAACAGCTTTATCTTCAGTATATTATGTGAAACATCAAGTTACCTACTACTATAGTTTTAATTAAATTACAGTATCACAAGTAATTATAAGTCTTAATAAAACAGCTTTATCTTCAGTATATTATGTGAAACATCATGTTACCTACTACTATAGTTTTAATTAAATTACTGTATCTCAAGTAATTATAAGTCTTAATAAAACAGCTTTATCTTCAGTATATTATGTGAAACATCAAGTTACCTACTACTATAGTTTTAATTAAATTACTATATCTCAAGTAATTATAAGTCTTAATAAAACAGCTTTATCTTCAGTATATTATGTGAAACATCAAGTTACCTACTACTATAGTTTTAATTAAATTACTGTATCTCAAGTAATTATAAGTCTTAATAAAACAGCTTTATCGTCAGTATATTATGTGAAACATCAGTCGGTGTTTTCATGTCCCGACGGCTACTTTTACATAAATTTACATAAAAAACTGTCCATGTTGGAAGAAGTGACTGTAACTGTTCCCAGGATCTAACGGATGACAGTTTTATCAAGATTAATTTTGATTGGCTGAAATTCTCTGGGTCGAGGTCACAATATTATTTCAGCTGCCAGCTTCGTGCGTCTGAATTCTATTTCGTGTGTTGAGCGTACAACGATAATTACACTCATACGCAATGGAACGCATAACCACGACTTCACGTCTGTCTTACGAGGACAGCAAGGTGCCCAGAATCTGCACTCTTGACGATTTGATTCAAGAACTGCATGGAATCTTCAGCTCAAGTTCGGTTAACGTAGACTATGTACACGACGTAATGGCCGCCTATAAAAGTAACCCAAAAGAATGGAAAAAGTTTGCTAAGTTTGACCGACACAGGTAAAGGAATTGGAATTCTATTCTATAATAAATATACGTGTTAAAGTTAAAGGGTTGAAGTTCACACGTTGCTTTAAATGTATACGTGAACTCCATGAATATTTAAAAAAATTAAAGTATTTTCAATCTATTCTATATTATAGAAGTATTTAACCTCAATTTAACCTCGATGTGTATTTAGATAAATTTTTCCAGCCATCGTTTCTGTTTACCTTGTTTTTCTCGTCGCCCTAAGAAAAATGTACGTTTACCCAATATTGCGTCCTTGAAACAGACTAATAAACAAGTTCTGTGGTTAATTTTAATCCAACTGTTGCTAAAGTAAAGGTGTATTTCACATCAACTTGATTATCAGACCGATAGAGCTTTGTTATCTTTGAATAAACATTAACTAAGTCAACACAGTGCTGATGGAGTGTACTCTATCTATCTTAAAAACGATGTTATGTGAACAGTCAGATATGTTGGTGTGAGATAGTGGTTTATTGTCTTTCCAATACTTTAGAAACAAACTAAAACAACTGTTGCTGTTGAAGGTCATTGGTAGATTTAGTTTTACCTTCGTGTTAATTTCCATGACGACAGTAATCGACAAATATTACCTTTACCGTTGTTTGGAGGAATATCTTAGTAGAAAGTAAACATAACTTCTAAGATAAGTTTATTAATGTAAACATATAAGCCTTGGGTAAAATTTAGTGATGGAAAATTTGCAAGTTAAATTGAAAATTTGAAATGGAAAACTAACCAAGTAGTGAAAATATAACGACGGTGTGAAAAATAGGGTAAAAGGTAAAAGAAAACTTAAAAATTTAGTAAAAGAAAATGTGAAAAAAAAAATACGTGTTTGAATGTCTCCAATATTAACTTTCCTAAGGATTAACTCATGCGCCTTAAAACAGGTTTCAACCTTCGACCTTTCTCGACTAGAGATAGCTCTAGAAAGTTTAAAATAGAAATAATGGAACTGTTGCTTAATAACATGTTCCAGAATATTCTGAGAATCACCCACGAAAACTAACTAAAACTTAAAGAGTCCTGAATAAAAAACAAACAAACAGTACAACACTGTAGGATTCTAAGTTGTAACAGTTTAAGCGAATATTTATGTAAATACATTTATATATATTGCATAAAAAAATATTGGGTTAGGTTTGATCGAAAATTTGTCATAAGACTTAATGAAAGTCAACATTTCTTTTCTGCAAACATTACAATGAACAAAATGATGCCATAGATTTTATTCTAACAAAAAACATCTCTTTACTTTGTCACAGTTTGTGAAACATCTGTTTTTCGTTATACATTTACTTAAAAAGAACTGACATGCAGATAATCGGTAATTACGAACAAATATCTCTTTCTCTCTTTACTGAACTTCTGTGTTATACACTGAACCAGTCTAAACGTTGACTTAAGTTTGCAACTTAACTGATAGCACTGAATCAGTGTTTATGTTCACTAAACTTTACAACTAAACTGATAACACTAAATCAGTCTTTATGTGTACTAAAGTTCACAACTTAACTGATAACATTGAACCAGTGTCCATGTGTACTAAAGTTTACAACTTAACTCATAACACTGAACCAGTGTCCATGTGTACTAAAGTTCACAACTTAACTGATAACACTAAACCAGTCTTTATGTGTACTAAAGTTCACAACTTAACAGATAACACTGAACCAGTTTTTATGTTTACTAAAGTGTACAACTTAACTGATAACACATTTTTTATACCTTTATACATTTCTGTATCACGCATATGTATATAAAATTTTCTAAAAAGGAAGTAAAAGTCGTTAAAAGGATTATAGAACAAGTTATAAGAAAGGAATCTAAACATCCTTCTCTCCGTTCAGGTACACCCGGAACTTGGTCGACGAAGGTAATGGAAAATTTAACATCATGGTTCTAGCATGGTCCGAAGGTCAAGGAAGTAGCATACACGACCATTCGAATGCACACTGCTTTATGAAGGTATTTATCGCTCAGTGAGTCTAGTTGAAACCCGTACATGTTATTGTGAGTCTTGTGTGGCTAGTTTTAGTACATTCAAATGTTAGTAGCTGCAGTGTATCTTGTTAAAGGACGAAAACATTTTAGTGAGTCCTGTGTTTTCTAGTTGTAGCACGTACAAGTTTTAGCATCTAACATAATAGTTATGTAGTTGTTTGTGTGAAATAAACGTCTACTTATTAGTTATTCAGTTGTTTGTGTAAAGTAAACTTTAACATATTAGTTATGAAGTTGTTAATGCAAAGTAAAGTATAACATAATAGTTATTTAGTTTTTTTCTGTAAAGTAGGCTTTAATATACTAATTGTGTAGTTCTTTGTGTAAAGTAAGCTTTGTTATATAAGTTATGGAGTTGTTTGTGTAAAGTAAGCTTTATCATATTAGTTACTGAGTTGTTTCGTGTGAAGTAAACTTTGAAAGGTATGTTATGGAGTTGTTTGTGTAAAGTAAACTTTGAAAGGTATGTTATGGAGTTGTTTCGTGTGAAGTAAACTTTGAAAGGTATGTTATGGAGTTGTTTCGTGTGAAGTAAACTTTGAAAGGTATGTTATGGAGTTGTTTGTGTAAAGTAAACTTTGAAAGGTATGTTATGGAGTTGTTTGTGTAAAGTAAACCTTTGAAAGGTATGTTATGGAGTTGTTTCGTATGAAGTAAACTTTGAAAGGTATGTTATGGAATTGTTTCGTGTGAAGTAAACTTTGAAAGGTATGTTATGGAGTTGTTTCGTGTAAAGTAAACTTTGAAAGGTATGTTATGGTGTTGTTTCGTGTGAAGTAAACTTTGAAAGGTATGTTATGGAGTTGTTTGTGTAAAGTAAACTTTGAAAGGTATGTTATGGAGTTGTTTGTGTAAAGTAAACTTTGAAAGGTATGTTATGGAGTTGTTTCGTGTGAAGTAAACTTTGAAAGGTATGTTATGGAGTTGTTTGTGTAAAGTAAACTTTGAAAGGTATGTTATGGAGTTGTTTGTGTAAAGTAAACTTTGAAAGGTATGTTATGGAGTTGTTTCGTGTAAAGTAAACTTTGAAAGGTATGTTATGGAGTTGTTTCGTATGAAGTAAACTTTGAAAGGTATGTTATGGAGTTGTTTCGTGTGAAGTAAACTTTGAAAGGTATGTTATGGAGTTGTTTCGTGTGAAGTAAACTTTGAAAGGTATGTTATGGAGTTGTTTCGTGTGAAGTAAACTTTGAAAGGTATGTTATGGAGTTGTTTGTGTAAAGTAAACTTTGAAAGGTATGTTATGGAGTTGTTTGTGTAAAGTAAACTTTGAAAGGTATGTTATGGAGTTGTTTCGTGTGAAGTAAACTTTGAAAGGTATGTTATGGAGTTGTTTGTGTAAAGTAAACTTTGAAAGGTATGTTATGGAGTTGTTTCGTGTAAAGTAAACTTTGAAAGGTATGTTATGGAGTTGTTTCGTGAAGTAAACTTTGAAAGGTATGTTATGGAGTTGTTTGTGTAAAGTAAACTTTGAAAGGTATGTTATGGAGTTGTTTGTGTAAAGTAAACTTTGAAAGGTATGTTATGGAGTTGTTTCGTGTAAAGTAAACTTTGAAAGGTATGTTATGGAGTTGTTTCGTATGAAGTAAACTTTGAAAGGTATGTTATGGAGTTGTTTCGTGTGAAGTAAACTTTGAAAGGTATGTTATGGAGTTGTTTCGTGTAAAGTAAACTTTGAAAGGTATGTTATGGTGTTGTTTGTGTAGTAAACTTTGAAAGGTATGTTATGGAGTTGTGTGTGTAAAGTAAACTTTGAAAGGTATGTTATGGAGTTGTTTCGTGTGAAGTAAACTTTGAAAGGTATGTTATGGAGTTGTTTCGTGTGAAGTAAACTTTGAAAGGTATGTTATGGAGTTGTTTGTGTAAAGTAAACTTTGAAAGGTATGTTATGGAGTTGTTTGTGTAAAGTAAACTTTGAAAGGTATGTTATGGAGTTGTTTGTGTAAAGTAAACTTTCACATCGTAATTATGTATTTCTTTCTGTAAATTAAAGTTTAACACACTAGTTATGTAGTTGTTTGAATAAAGTAAACTTCTACATATTGATTATTTAGTTGTTTGTGTAAATATTAACATATCAGTCATGGAGTTGTTTGTGTAAACTTTAACACATTAGTTATGTACTTGTTTGTGTAAAGTAGGCTTTATCATATTACTTATGTAGTTGTTTGTTCAAAGTAAGCTTTATCATATTAGTTATGTAGTTGTTTCTCGAAAGTAAGCTTTATCATATTAGTTATGTAGTTGTTTGTTGAAAGTAAGCTTTATCATATTAGTTATGTAGTTGTTTCTCGAAAGTAAGCTTTATCATATTAGTTATGGAGTTATTTGTTGAAAGTAAACTTTATCATATTATTTATGTAGTTGTTTGTTGAAAGTAAACTTTATCATATTAGTTATGGAGTTGTTTGTTCAAAGTAAGCTTTATCATATTAGGTATGTAGTTGTTTCTCGAAAGTAAGCTTTATCATATTAGTTATGTAGTTGTTTGTTGAAAGTAAGCTTTATCATATTAGTTATGTAGTTGTTTCTCGAAAGTAAGCTTTATCATATTAGTTATGGAGTTGTTTGTTGAAAGTAAACATGGCATTGAGTAAAGTAAATCTACCACATTGCTTATGTAGTTGTTTCAGTAAAGTAAATTTTAATACATTAATTATGGAGGTCTTTGTGTAAACTTAAACAGATTAGTTTTCTTGTTGTTTTTGTAAAGTAAACTTTAACATATTAGTTATATAATTGTTTGTGTAAAGTGCACTTTAACACATTAGTTATGCACTTGTTTGTGCAAAGTAGACTTTAACACTTTAGTTATTTAGTTGTTTCTGTAAAGTAAACTTTAACACATTAGTTATGTAGTTGTTTGTGTATAGCAAACTTTAACATATTACATAGGTACTTTCTGGTAGTTTAACTGAAGTCCGTTTTAACTGGCCTGAAGAAGAGGGGGAAGAGATGATACCGACAGGAGAAACTCAACTAAAGTGTGATGATGTTGCCTACATAAACGGTAGGAAGTAATACTTGGGTGAGAGACAGTTAATACTAACTGTACTTGTTAAAAATGTATCTTTCCATAAGTGTTACTGTAGTCAGAGTTAGTACTAATGACAGTTGTTAAACAAAAATACATTGCCATTAAAGTCACTGTAATCAGAGTTAGTACTGTGTTTGTGTGTGTGTTTTTTTCGTATAGCAAAGCCACAAAGGGCTATCTGCTCAGCGAGTTAATACTAATGACAGTTGATAAACAAAAATACATTACCATTAAAGTCACTGTAATCAGAGTTAGTACTAATGACAGTTGTTAAACAAAAGTACATTACCATTAAAGTTACTGTAATCAGAGTTAGTACTAATGACAGTTGATAAACAAAAATACATTACCATTAAAGTCACTGTAATCAGAGTTAGTACTAATGACAGTTGTTAAACAAAAGTACATTACCATTAAAGTCGCTGTAATCAGAGTTAGTACTAATGACAGTTGTTAAACAAAAGTACATTACTATTAAAGTTACTGTAATCAGAGTTAGTACTAATGACAGTTGTTAAACAAAAGTACATTACCATTAAAGTCACTGTAATCAGAGTTAGTACTAATGACAGTTGTTAAACAAAAGTACATTACTATTAAAGTTACTGTAATCAGAGTTAGTACTAATGACAGTTGTTAAACAAAAGTACATTACCATTAAAGTCACTGTAATCAGAGTTAGTACTAATGACAGTTGTTAAACAAAAGTACATTACCATTAAAAACAAAAATCACTGTAATCAGAGTTAGTACTAATGACAGTTGTTAAACAAAAGTACATTACCATTAAAGTTACTGTAATCAGAGTTAGTACTAATGACAGTTGTTAAACAAAAGTACATTACCATTAAAGTCACTGTAATCAGACTTAGTACTAATGACAGTTGTTAAACAAAAATACATTACCATTAAAGTTACTGTAATCAGAGTTAGTACTAATGACAGTTGTTAAACAAAAGTACATTACCATTAAAGTCACTGTAATCAGACTTAGTACTAATGACAGTTGTTAAACAAAAATACGTTACCATTAAAGTTACTGTAGCTGGTATCTTTATTTCTCTTCAGATTCGTTGGGTCTTCACCGGGTAGAGAACAGAAGTCACTCCGAAACAGCCGTCAGTCTGCATTTGTATTGTCCACCTTTTGATAGTTGCCGAATGTTTGACCAAAGATCAGGTCATCGGAGTATCAGTAAAGTGACATTTTGGAGCAAATATGGAGAAAAAACACCATATTTTCCGGTAGAGATCTATTTTGTCTCGCGTAAATATATAGTAGTGATATTAGGTATGGTATAACACTAGACAATTTTTATTCTACGACGTATGTTGGTTGTTTTTCACTGAGATAAAAATATAAACTGTTAAACCATGAAACCAACTGTGTAATAAAATAATGGCTAGATTTCTCTTTGAACAATAAAAATAAGATCTATAAATTCTTCCTAAAGTCAGTCGAGAACAGTAGAGAGAAACTGTACAACATTTGTCAATGCAGATGTATTCAATAATAACATCCAAGAATTAGTAGACAATAAATGGTATTTAAATGTATGTTCCTTTCGGAGATAAAGTGTACACAGCGAGTCCTATGGTGAAAAATAAACTATTATTAAGATAATAATAATTCTTCATTTGATTTGGAACTTGCATTCCTCTCTTCACCGTAACCTTATATATTTATTTATCTCCCTTCCCCTCAATCAATATCTTCCCCTAAGTTATCTCTCAGAATCTTACCCGACTTTATCTCTCAGTATGTTACCCTACATAATCTCTCAGTATCTTACCCTACATTATATCTCAGTATCTTACCCTACATTATCTCTTAGTATCTTACCCGACTTTATCGCTCAGTATCTTGCCCCACATTATCTCTCAGTATCTTACCCTAGATTATCTCTCAGTATCTTACCCTACATTATCTCTTAGTATCTTACCTGACTTTATCGCTCAGTATCATACACAACTTTATCGCTCAGTATCTTACCCTACATTATCTCTCAGTATCTTACCCTACAATATCTCTAAGTATCTTACCCGAATTAATATTTCAGTATCTTCCGTCACTCTATCTCTCAGTATCTTACCCTACATTATCTCTCATTATCTTACCTTACATTATCTCTAAGTATCTTACCCGAATTAATATTTCAGTATCTTCCGTCACTCTATCTCTCAGTATCTTACCCTACATTATCTCTCATTATCTTACTTTACATTATCTCTCAGTATCTTACCCTACATTATCTCTCAGTATCTTACCCTACATTATCTCTTATTATCTTACCTTACATTATCTCTCAGTATCTTACCCTACGGCCCGGCATGGCCAAGCGTGTTAAGGCGTGCGACTCGTACATAATCTGAGGGTCGCGGGTTCGCATCCCGGTCGCGCCAAACATGCTCGACCTTTCAGCCGTGGGGCCGTTATAATGTGACGGTCAATCACACTATTCCTTGGTGAAAGAGTAGCCCAAGAGTTGGCGGTGGGTGGTGATGACTAGATGCCTTCCCTCTAGTCTTACACTCCTAAATTAGGGTCGGCTAGCACAGATAGCCCTCGAGTAGCTTTGTGCAAAATTAAAAAACAAAGAAACAAAAAAATCTTAACCTACATTATCTCCCAGTATCTTCCGCCACTCTATCTCTCAGTATCTTACCCGACTTTATCTTTTAGTATCTTATCGTACATTATCTCTCAGTATTATACCCGACTTTATCTCTCAGTATCTTACCCTACATTATCTCTCAGTATCTTACCCGACTTTATATCTGAGTATCTTCTGCCACTCTATTTCTCAGTATCTTATCCGACTTTATCTCTCAGTATCTTACCCGACTTTATCTCTTAGTATCTTACCCTCCCTTAGTTAGTGAACCAGGAAATATTTTAATTACGGTTCTGATTCATAAAAATTGACTCATTTTGTATGTATAATTTATAGGTACTAGGATGCCTCTGGTGGCAGTGATTGAAAACATAAACTAATTGAGCATATGTGTTTTAAATTATGTGTAAGTTCAAGGATTACAACTGTGGACATTTCTCTCATTATTTCTAGAACATCACAATGAAAGTGGCTCAAAACAACGATGAAGTGTCGACATATGAGAATAACTAACTTGTGGTGTTGGGATTACAAGAGAACATTCTAGTTAAGTTTCGTGTGTGGAACTACAGTTTTAGTGAAACTTAAAGGAGTTTGAAGTTTTCCACCTCTCATAATGCTATAACATAGAAAGTGTTAATCCATTTTTTTGTGAGTGTTTATCTCTCTTACTGTACGAACATGGCTTACAACTTACGTACCAAATACATATGATTATTGTTGGGTTTATTCAAATAGTTAACCAGTTTACAGTGTTGTAACAAACAAAATGTATCTTTGTTCCTCAGATGATACCACTTCTAGAAGTGAATAAATAATTTTGTAGTTTATCAAATATTTGTGGTTTTCAAGTCTTCTTTTTTAAAGTTAAAAACAACATAATTTTACAACTAAGGTATGTAAAAGTAATGGAAAACACATACCGATGACTGAGGTATGTAAAAGTAATGGAAAACACATACCGACGACTGAGGTATGTAAAAGTAATGGAAAACACATACCGACGACTTAGGTATATAAAGGTAATGGAAAACAAATACCGACAACTAACGCATGTAAAGGTAATAGAAGCACTTATCGATGACTGAGGTATGTACAGGTAATGGAAGCACTTATCGATGACTGAGGTATGTTAAAGTAATGGAAAACACATACCGACGACTTAGGTATATAAAGGTAATGGAAAACAAATACCGACAACTAACGCATGTAAAGGTAATAGAAGCACTTATCGATGACTGAGGTATGTACAGGTAATGGAAGCACTTATCGATGACTGAGGTATGTACAGGTAACGGAAGCACTTATCGATGACTGAGGTATGTACAGGTAATGGAAAACACCGATAACGGAGGTATGTACAGGTAAAGGAAACACATACCGATGACTAACGTATACAAATGTAAAGACTCCAACACTACATTTAAAACAACACAAAGCTCTAAATGTAAAGGCTTAAACTACATTTAAAACAACACAAAGCTCTAAATGTAAAGGCTTAAACTACATTTAAAACAACACAAAGCTCTAAATGTAAGGGCTTAAACACTACATTTAAAAATACAGAAATCTCTAAATATAAGAACTTTTACACTACATTTAAAACAACACAAAGGTTTAATGACGGTAAGAACATTTTTCTCAAATTTATACTGTGAGATGACTTTGACTGACCTTCAAACAAGTCGTACTTTTCATCATTAGCGAAATGTTCACGTTCTCTACAACCACACAACAGTTTTATTATATATTTCTGTACCTAAATGTCATACTACGCGTGCATTGCGATCACACACCTGCTGTTAGTATGGACGGCTATTCAATGTAACATCACAGCTGCTACTAACACAGGAATTATGTACCGTTTGCAGGTAGAGCATGGCTTGGGTCTCGTTCTGTTTGGATTTTTATATGTATTTTTATATGTGCATCTTCACCCAAGGTTCGAACTCCGTTCATCAGTTATCGTTCACAAAATTTCCCCAATGAGCTGCAATTCATCTAAAACACAACAGGGGTTGGCTAGAGATGTGTTAAGACACAAACGCCCTATTCCGTAAGTCAACGCGTTTTTGAAATAATCTTTAGTATTGAAAATGAAGTGGAAACGATTTTTCTGCTCACATCGTTTATGAGAGTGTAATTCAATACCAAAATGGGATAACTTTTTCTTCTCTAACTAGAAAAAGAGAGATATATATTATATGTGTTTGAAGGAGGTTAACACCTTTCATATCTACTTAGAAAGAGAGAAATATATATTCGATGTGTTTAACACCTTTGATCTCTACCTAGGAAGAGAGTTAATATTTGAAGAAATGTTTGTTGTGAAGGAGAAACGTACATAATTAGCAACTCGTGCTGTTCCTATTTCAGTTATCGAAACCAAATTTTCAGAGTTAGTAACCACCTCAAACTTACTGGTCGTTAACTGAATGTCAATTATCTTTCATTACAATTCTAGTTCCACGTTATATGTTAATAATTTTGAAAATTGAACACGTGTTGATGAAAACAGTTTTCGGAAACAAATGATATAAAACATTTATTGTGATGTTTTTCTGAGAAACTGTAACCTAGTCTCTTTCTTACATTAGAAACTCTGTAGTGTTGGCCATCAGTGTTTGTGGTAATCGAGTACAGGAAGCGCTGGTGATGCTGAAATCCGCCATTGCCTTCTCTCGACAGAAGCTCCATCTAGTGCTCATGACAGAAGACGAAATAATTCCGAAGTTACGAGACGTGGTAAGGCGTTAAGGCTATTACCCCACTTTCTAATGCTGCTGTACCGATTCAGTGATGACGAGAAACCCACTTGTTGAGAAATTTATATGCAAAAACGGCTCGTTTGGGCTGAGAAAACACTTTACATAGAAGAGCGAACAACGTTTCGACCTTGCGATGACCGAAGAAGGTCGAAACGTTGTTCGCTCTTCTATGTAAAGTGTTTTCTCAGCCCAAACGAGCCGTTTTTGCATATAAAAATGCTGTACCGATTGTTTTGTTGCTTTCTGTTAGTGACGAGTATAAAATTCAAGTTGAAAGTTTCAAAACTCTTTTAAATTAACTACACATAAATGTGTTAGAAGTCTATAAATTAAAGGTTTAGAAACACTTTTGTTTGTTTCAGTAATTGTAACCGAATGATTGAAAAATTTATTTACTAGAATTTCATTTTTTCCTCTGAAACTACACATGAAGAAGAATCTTAACTTTATCTAATGTTTCTACCTATGGCTGACACTAACTTCTTCTCAGTGGTGGAACTTTATATTAAACCTAACTTTCAGTTTTCACATTTTTAACAACGTATTGATGAGACGACAGTGAAATCAGGAAAGAGTAAAAATGTTATATTAATAACTTAATAAACGAAAGTAATTGGACTGTTATATTTACTAAGTGGATTTTGTGTAACAAGGAAGTTTTAGTAAAACGATCTTAAAAACCTTAGAATTAAAGTCATTACGTTCAGTCGTGCGCTGTCTGACAGTCGTGCATCTTTGCAGTAGACCAGCAGCGAAGTTTTCATTGAAAAAGGCTTGATTGTAATGCAGTCAAGTCCAAAACAAAGCATTAATCCTTGAGTTTTTCATAATCCTTTTAGTGTGTGAAGACGGCGATTTCCTAACTTTATTTTTTTTAAGTTCAATCATACAGAAATCATCAGAGTCTTATGTCTTATGACTTTACGAGTATTTCATCGTATGGAATATCGGGTGTATTCCTTCCATAGCTACTTGAGATATGGGTTGTAACTGAAGCCTAATTTTGGTGACCTCATACACTACTGACATTGCTTCCAAACGGACATTCCTATAGTTGATGATTTGTTTAGTTGTATGGAACACGTGCCTTACTTTTGTTATTAACTTTTGAGTTCATATATTCTAATACAAGACTCCAGCCTTTTCTTATCACGACTGATGTACGACTTATTGCAGGTCTGTTCCTAGATGGGTATGTGCTTCAAAGATAATCCATATTCGTTTGTTTCAAGTTTCATCGAGTATAAGGGATATTCCGGTCTTGGAAATTCTAAATCCCCGATCTGAACAAATCTTCATAACTTTAGTGTGCGAATATTTTGCCTTGAGAAATTTGTAACATTTCCTTCCAAGAAAAACGAAAACATTTCATCGGTATTATACTACCTACAATATCAATATGTATGTTTGATACATGTCGTTTCGCAGAGATACCTGACTATTGAAAATAGTTTAGTATAACCAACTAGAGTATATAAAAAGTTATACTTTTATCAAGTTCCATTTGAACTTCTTTATGATTTTATTTTTCTCTATTTTAATAAAGTATTATCGATTTATATATGTTAGACTTATGGTGTGAACCATTAAACAGATGTGATTTATTGTCTTATACCAAAATACTTAAAATAAATAAAATGGTTTGGACTTTATTTAAATTTAGGTAGATATTTAAAATACTTAACTAAGTTATAAAATAAACAAAAAACATTCTAAGATATGTTTCGTTTATTTCTTTCTACCATAGATGCTAGGATGGCCTCCCACCTTCATGAACCGAGTTACTTTAGAGTTCCACCCGATTTCTTACCCAGATTATGTGAACCAGACTGAATGGAGAGGACTGTATCGTCTCTGTTCTACTCATAAGTTGTTCATTGCTGTACGTGTTTATCATATTTCTATCACCTGTAACGTCTAGAGAGATATCAAATGCGCTACTTGGTTGAAATGTTCAATTGTAACCACACTCACGGTTACAGAATGATGTCACCATGCAACACCTTTTATCTATCTATTTATCTGATGGTTTGTTTTTATCTGTATGTTTTCTATGACTTGCAGCAAATTCGAAACTATATATCTTTCTAAAGTTAAGGTTTTACTGATACCCAAATGTTTCATTGGCTCTAGGATATCTTACGTCACATCGATGCTGTAATTCTATTGGACACCGACGTCCTTTTTCTTCGACCCCCAGAAGAATTTTGGGAACACTTTTCACGAATGAACAGCCATCAGTTGATGGGTTTAACAGTAGAGACAGAACTCCCGGGACAAGGCTGGTATCCACGTCATGTTAGAGGGTTTCCCATTTATCGAGATCAAGGTGGTCTATGTAAAACAGTTTAGTGTTATATCGCATGTAATGTAATGCAGTTTAGTGTTATATCACATGGAATGCAATGCTAATATAATAGTTTACTATTACATCACATGTAATGCAGATTAGTGTTATATCACATGTAATGCAGTTTAGTGTTATATCGTAAACAAGCAAGCTAATATCGTAAACAAGCAAGCTAATGCCGTTTTATTGTTATCTTACGGATAATATTTGTTTAGTGTCATATCATAAGGTAAGAACAGGTTAGTGTTATATATATCAGGTAGGATTACAGTGTTTTCAAACTATCCACCTGTGATGAACTATAGTACACTTTTGTAAATCGCTCGGTTATTAGGTTTCCTTTCTGTAATTAAGTTGGCTAGAGATCACAGTAATAAATTAGTTTAATGTGGTATCATAGGTAAAAATATATTTACTATAACATAAAAAGTAAGATTAGTTTGAATGTCACAGTTACAGATCAGTTTAGTTGTTCGTCCTAGATAAGGTCAGATTAAATCAGTTAGAGGTCAGTTTAATAAGATTAGTTTGAATGTCACAGTTACAGATCAGTTTAGTTGTTCGTCCTAGACAAGATCAGATTAAATCAGTTAGAGGTCAGTTTAATAAGATTAGTTTGAATGTCACAGTTACAGATCAGTTTAGTCGTTCGTCCTAGACAAGATCAGATTAAATCAGTTAGAGGTCAGTTTAATAAGATTAGTTTGAATGTCACAGTTACAGATCAGTTTAGTTGTTCGTCCTAGATAAGATCAGATTAAATAAATATATCAGTTAGAGGTGAGTTTAATAAGATATCCCAGATTATATCAGTTTAGTGTATATCCCAGGTAATGATCGGTTTAGAGGATACCACAGATAAGAGTAGGTTAGCTGAGTTTCATAGTTCTAAACCAACTTAGTGTGATATATCCAGATAACCAAAGTTAGAGTCTAATAATCCAAATGTGGATTATTTTAGTGTGACACCAAAGGTAGTTGAGGTTTAACATCAGTTTAATGATATATTGCTGATCAAAATGAAATTACTGGAATATCGAAAATTTATATTAACTTACAAACATAACATATGAAAATATCAGTTTTTAAGAAAGGAATAATTTTATGTAACATCATGTTGATATGACATCGTCAGTTGCTTGAGACAGTCATTTTACATTCACGTTCTATAGACGTTCGGGAACAACCTATATACTGTCAATATGACATCGTCAGTTGCTTGAGACAGTCATTTTACATTCACGACGTTCGGGAACATCCTATATACTGATTGAAATGTGGTAATTGAATCTTTTAGTTAATAACACTAGTTATTGAATAACTACAACTGTTAACAGGATTTAACTTAATTATAACTACAACCAGAACTATGAATATGTAACCACACTGTTAATATTCAACACATCTTATCAGGTGTAAACGGTGGAGTCTGGCTTATGAACTTAACTAAGCTTCGATCGTCCTTATGGTCAGCAAGGATTGTAAAGATATACAACATTTTTAAACGTCATCTAAAGTTCGGTGACCAGGACATTGTCAGTATTTACTTTCATTATTTTCCAGGTAGGAATATTAAAACTTTCTCTAATAGAAAATAAAATACAAAAATATTTTAAACTAATTTACTTAAGACAAAAGAAAAATGTATCAGATGGATTTAGATTGATGAGAAGAAAATATTTTAAATCACACTAAGGAGAAACACTTTAAGTTTTCTCTGATATCTATATATCCCACCATTCTTTACGTTTCCACATACTTAAATAAACATAAAAATGTAATACATAATATCAGTATTGTTAACTCACAACGTCACTATTATTAACATATTTAAAATACTAATACTGTTAACTCAACACGTCGGTATTACTAACATATTTAAAATACAAATACTGTTAACTCACAACGTCACTATTATTAAGATATATAAAATATTAATACTGTTAACTCACAACCTCAGTATTATTAAGATATATAAAATATTAATGCTGTAAACTCACAACGTCAGTATTATTAACATATTTAAAATACTAATACTGTTAACTCACACCGTCAGTATTACTAACATATTTAAAATACTAATACTGTTAACTCACAACGCCAGTATTTTAACATATTTAAAATACCAATACTGTTAACTCAGAACGTCAGTATTATTAACATATTTAAAATACTAATACTGTTAACTCACAACGTCAGTATTATTAACATATTTAAAATACTAATACTGTTAACTCACAACGTCAGTATTTTAACATATTTAAAATACTAATACTTTTAACTCACAACGTCACTATTATTAACATATTTAAAATATTAATACTGTTAACTCACAACGTTAGTATTATTAACATATTTAAAATACTAATGCTGTTAACTCACAACGTAAGTATTTTAACATATTTAAAATACCAATACTGTTAACTCACAACGTCAGTATTATTAACATATCTAAAATACTAATACTGTTAACTTACAACGTCAGTATTATTAAGATATATAAAATACTAATACTGTTAACTCACAGCGTCACTATTATTAAGATATTTAAAATGCTAATACTGTTAACTCACAACGTCAGCATTATTAATATGTATAAAATACCAATATAGTTAGTTACCTTACAACATCAGTATTATTAACGTGTCTACTTTATTAAAGAGTTTTTATTAACGTATGTTGATGTTATCTATCCGTAGTAAATTGTTTTGTTTAGAATATTTCAGATTATGACGAGAGAAACACTTCATTAATGTTCTGGTAAGAAGGTTTAGATATAATCTGGTAAGTTATGAATAATTAAAATAGTCACTTTACAATACATCAAGTGATTTGGACTAGAAAACTCATATCTTAAGAAAGGCTTATAGTTTATCCGTTTTTGATATAAAATAAATTTTTGCACTAAAAATCAGTAATTTGGAAGAGACAGAATAGAGCCTCAAATTATCAATATCTATGTAATGATATGATTCTATAGTTGATATCATCGTTGTCCCACGTATTTAGGATACCACTACTTGTTTCACATATATAGGATACCACTACTTGTTTTACATATATAGGATACCACTACTTGTTTCACATATATAGGATACCACTACTTGTTTCACATATATAGGATACCACTACTTGTTTTACATATATAGGATACCACTACTTGTTTCACATATATGGGATACCACTACTTGTTTTACATATATAGGATACCACTACTTGTTTCACATATATAAGATACCACTACTTGTTTTACATATATATAAGATACCACTACTTGTTTTACATATATAGGATACCACTACTTGTTTCACATATATAAGATACCACTACTTGTTTCACATATATATAAGATACCACTACTTGTTTTACATATATATAGGATACCACTACCTGTCTTACATATATATAGGGTACAACAACTTCTCCCACATATGTAGTGTTAACTATTGTCTTACGACACTAATGCTGGTTATAGTCTGCCGTAGTCAAACAGGTATATGATAATTATTATATTTAGAAAAT
This sequence comes from Tachypleus tridentatus, assembly GCF_004210375.1. NCBI lineage: Eukaryota > Metazoa > Arthropoda > Merostomata > Xiphosura > Limulidae > Tachypleus > Tachypleus tridentatus. Next base: position 2,564,615 of record NC_134833.1, on the reverse strand, counting down.
TAACATCTAAGCAAAGCTATTATTTGTATATTACTTTTATAAACGTTCAGTAAGCAGACAATCGTTTGAACCCATGTCAGGTGTTATTTTGTTTTACAGATGACCTCTATCTCTACCCCTGCGAGTGGAACTTCCGCACCAATCAGTGTAACAGACTCGAACGTTGTCGTAGCGTGGAAAGCAAGGGAGTAGGTGTTTTGCATGGAATAGCTGGGGCGTTTCACAAGCGTGGGCAGAAAAATAAGATAGCATATATGCCTATTTACAGGACAGTGGATGAGGTAATATAAACCACTCGTATCTTTAAAACATAAACTGTTTTGTTTCGCCTTCAGTCACCCCTTGAGTGAAAATACGTGATCGTCTCACTATATTATTATTATACTTCACCACATAATAATCACTGATCACCCCTTTAGAGTGAAAAATATACCACAGTCCATTTGTAATATTATTAAATGTTACGTTATAATAATCACCAGTCACCCCTTATGTCAAAATATGCGACATTCCTTTATAACATTGATATACATATGTGCCTAAAGTAACTTTGACAACTCAGGCACTTACCAAATTGTTGTTAATACATGCATTTTGTTTCTTCATAGTTCACGTTGGGTAACAGTTTACGGTCAGGCCTCTTGGAGCCCATGAAGTTCTGGTTGAAAAGGTTGCCCGCCACTGTTTGGTGTACCCAAGTGCAAGACATCCTGATTCTAGGCTTAGAAAGGTTTATAAACGAAACAGAAAGCTAGCGCACCTCGCCTGTAACATGTATACTCTCGTACGTAGGAAACAGTATTGAAAGGGATATTAGTTAACCACCACAGATTGGTATGTTTTATATCACAAACTTGAAAAATAACAATTTATTCATGACGTTAACAAGTATTTGACAAACAGCAACGCACCTCGTGCATCACTGAGAAGCAACAAATTTTCTTGAGACAGTAGTAAATGTGATGTTCAGTAAGGTTACAGTGTACTATGTTGGTTGAATTGGATATAAATAAATATTTAACATAAACAATGCATGTATATCGTGGTATCATTTTTAAGTGTGTTTAAAATCTGAAATATGTTTAGGTGTTTATGAGATATGAATGTATACAGATATTTAAGAATCATGAAACGGTTCTAATCTTTACTTGTTCCCCGCTGGTACAGCCGTAAGTCTACGGATTTACAACGCTATAATCAGGGATTCGATTCCCCTCGGTGGACTCAGCAGATAGCCCAACGTGGCTTTGTTGAAGTAAACAGTAATCTTCACTTTCTCTACCTTGAACACGAGACAGCTTAATATAAAATAAAAATTAAAAGATATTCTACACACGTGAAAGATCTACAATGTTAAGTCCAGAAATAAAACGACCTTATAACACCGAATTTAGTTGTTTTGTAACACCCAGTTTAGTTGTCTTATAATACTGAGTTTAGTTGTTTAATAACACCGAATTTAGTTGTCTTGTAACACCCGTAATATATGTTTAATACACATATCTGAACATGGAGTAATGGTGTATTTGTCTTATAGCACAAGTTTAAATGAACACTTAACGTGTCGTTAAAAAGCTTCTTGAGGGGCGTTTGACTAAAAACAAATCGTAACTGACAGTGGATACCGGTATAACTGAGAAATACTAACCGATAATAGAACGTGTGTTTGACTCTATAATTATTTTCTTGAAAATAAAACTTGTTAGATGTAGTAATTGAAAGCCGTTATATTAAAATAACAAAAGATCAGGTAAAAAGTGTCACTCTGTGTTCCTGTTCATCTGTCATTGTGGTTGTTGGATTAGAGAAGTTTCTATTTGTATTTGTATATCACAAATACAGGTCACACTAAACACAACTGCTATAACACAAACTGAACATATATTAAACACACTGCTGTTACACAAACTGAACATATATTAAACACACTGCTGTAACACAAACTGAACATATATTAAACACACTGTTGTTACACAAACTGAACATATATTAAACACACTGTTGTTACACAAACTGAACATATATTAAACACACTGCTGTTACACAAAATGAACATATATTAAACACACTGCTGTTACACAAAATGAACATATATTAAACACACTGTTGTTACACAAACTGAACATATATTAAACACACTGTTGTTACACAAACTGAACATATATTAAACACACTGTTGTTACACAAACTGAACATATATTAAACACACTGTTTACACAAACTGAACATATATTAAACACACTGTTGTTACACAAACTGAACATATATTAAACACACTGTTGTTACACAAACTGAACATATATTAAACACACTGCTGTTACACAAACTGAACATATATTAAACACACTGTTGTTACACAAACTGAACATATATTAAACACACTGTTGTTACACAAACTGAACTTAAAGTTGTAATAACAATAGTTTTAAATAGAGTATTATGTTTTTAGAGCAATTATTTAACATTATTATTATTAGCTATTCAAAGTGACGTCGAAAGAGGGTAAAATGAAATAAACTTTGTTCACCAACCAGAAAACAAGTTATTAACATATCGCGTAATTTTTACCTAGAGTTTAGTTATTAACATATCGCGTAACTTTTACCAATCAACAACATCTATGGTTAGTACGTCATCACGAAAATTCCTACATACCTTAAGGATTCAGTTACGAAATGTATATACACGTGTATGGTGCACATATAGTTTGTATGTAAATATTAAAAGGATTCAGTTACGAAATGTATATACACGTGTATAGTGCACATATAGTTTGTATGTAAATATTAAATGTATATATACGTGTTTAGTGCACATATAGTTTGTATATGTATCAGTAGGATACAGTATATATATATAGATATACAGTAGGATATGAATCAGTACTGAAATAACAAAACCGATAAATGTTAGAGACATAATTTTACAAAAAGCTCTCTAATAAATACTATGAAAATAGTTTTAAATATTATAGAAATAAAATCTATCAACACGTAAAGTTAATACTATAACAATAATTTCTAAGATGTGAAAGTTTATTCCTACCTTAACCACAGAATGAGTCAACCATTTGTGCTCCACCCATTACAAGTGTTGAAATCCGATTTCTAGTGCTGTAAGTCCGCAGACATGACGCTCTGTCACTAAAAATCAATCACATAATATCATCTGATTGAACAGATGGTGGCAAAGAGTTCTTAAATAATTCTGGCAACTATTTTATAAATATACAAGAACATTTCTAAGATAAATTAATAAAGACCTATATAACTCATCTAATATAAAGATAAGTATTTTTGAATATTATTTCCTATGTGCAATAAACAAATTAAGACCATAATTTTCAATATTCATTGCACTTTCAGCCAGGATTAGAGCAAATCAATCTATGAGACCGTCCCTCCTTTTGGTATTTATATTTTTGTGTAATAAAAATACCAACCGTGAGGGTCGTATATATACCATTCTATCTTGTTGCACATCAGGACCTCTACCATAATATTCACAAACTAAATTATTTTAGGCAGGATTAGAGTAAACTAATCTATATGACTTGGAATGTGGTCAAATATATCAAATGAAAGGTTTGACATCCCGAGTCTAAAACTGTAATTATATTTCCAAACAGTCAAGAAATGACGGAGCTATAAGCCAAAAGTACAACTACCGTTCTATGAGCTGTGATGTCACAGTTAAAGATAATACAATTTATATCCGTGAAAAACACGTAGCCAAAAGATTGGTTACAATAAAAACTGTCTAAAGCTGTTTGTCTTCTTCGTGTAAAATTTATAATAAGTAATAACAAATATTTTCTGTGAGATGATACTTACTAAAATAGAGAATATTGGTATGTATAAAGAATAAGAGATATTACTTCTACGTAATTAACAAATGGTGTTTATCTTAATAGAATACGGGGATTGATATAGAAAATTATAATAATTGAAGAGGTAATAATATGTAAACATTTTGTTACATAGCACCTTAAATAAGATATATATAAATGAATTTATGATGTGCTAAAAACACGTAGGTCCAAGAAGTCTTGATAAAATTGAAATAGAAACCCTTATAACCCGAGCACTTTCGAAAGGTGGACCTTTCTTCTTCAGATTGCTTGTGAAAGGTGGACCTTTCTTCTTCAGATTGCCTGTGAAAGGTGGACCTTTCTTCTTCAGATTGTCTGTGAAAGGTCCACCTTTCGAAAGCGTTCGGGTTATAAGGGTTTCTATTTCAGTTTTATAAATGAATTTAAGTTTACAATAATGTTTGATTAATAATATAGAACACTTTTAGGGTAACAAAATCCATTATTTTTAAGTTTTAAAAATACTGCATAATTCACAATAACAACTCGGATACACTGTAAGATGTTGAGTACATTATAATCACAGATAGTAAGTACGTTTACGTCACCTTGAAGTCATTGAAATGTCTTAAATGGAGCATTATTTGTAATTTCAAGATGACCAAATAAAGAAACATTGCACTGCATCACTTATTATGATATACAAGCAAACAGGGCCCGGTACTGATTATCTGACTTAACATCTCTCCGACCCAGATGTTTTGTTTGGCCTAAATACGGGGCAGTGACCCCTCAACCAGAACGTGGCTATTGATCACGTGCGTAAAATTATGAACTGCAGTCGAGTTTGTACAAAGTGAACTACATTAGTTCTGTACGCTTAGCTTAAACTGAGTACAGAGGACGCTCCATATCCTCTTTCTTTGATATTTACCATTGATATAGCAAGGGAAAAGGTAGGACATGAAGTTTTACCTGAGATATAAAAATACAAGGTATCAGGCTAAAAGAGAGTCTCTTATGGCGTAAAATAGGAAATTTCTAATTTATTAAACTAAATACTGGATAATATTTACTTCTAATAACGAACGTTTAATAAGTTAAACTTTGATTTTTAATGGAAATACTTTGTTTTGAATTTCACACAAAGCCACTTGAGAACTATCTGTGCTCGCCATCCCTAATTTAACAGTGTAAGACTAGAGAGAAGGCAGCTCGTCATCACTTCCCACTGCCAACTCTTGGGCTACTCTTTTACCAACGCCACATTATAACGCCCCTTCGGCTGAAAGGGCGAGCGGGATTCAAACACTTTAACACACTTGGCCATGCCGGACCTATAATGAAAATAGAGAATTGGCAGTTTTAATGAGTTAACATACCGTAGGGAGGCTGTTTAATAACTTAAATACCGTAAGGTGGCAGTCTTAATATTTTAGAATACCATAGATGGAAGTTTTACGGAGTTAGAACACCTTAAGGTGTGAGTGTGGTTGCAGTGATTTATGACTCAATTTTGAACTCGTAAGTTTAAAGACCAAGGGTTGAAAGAGGTGTAGCGAACTGTATAGAAATAGGGTTCACTTGTTTAAGTACAAAGCTACAAAATAAGCTTTGTGTTCTGACCATCAAGGGGGAACTGAACCCTACATATTAACATTTAATCTTCACGATAACTCCCTCCTATTGGGTTAGAGTTACGTTTATGGGTTTATAATACCATAAACAGGGTTTCAATACACGTTAGGAGTAGATGAGCGAGCGCGATTAAGTTTTTGTGGGCTTAATGAGCAATGTCTGGAACCATTGAGCAAAGAAAAACAGTAGAACGTTGTAAATAAGTGGCGTTATCTTTGAAATTTATTATGAAGTTTAAAAATGTATATGTAGTTGTAATTAAACACTTAACTTGGTACATGCTAGGTTATAAATACTTCACAAAATTGTTAGATAGACAAGTAAAGTGTTTTGTTTTCAACATAATTTTATATCGTCTGTTGTCTTACTACAATTACAGAATGTTTATTTTCTAGAGTAATGCTACACCCAAACAAATGTTATCCCGTTGACGTCTGTAGGCTCCAAAACAGACTGTATGCTATTACATTCATTGGAATTTTGTTTCTGTTTTCCTTCGAATTATTGAGATGGATCCATCCCACGCCTTTTGGTGCCTTACGGTGTAATAGAAGTAAAAGCTACAAGATCAGTGATTCCCTGATACCAAAAGGATCTGACTTCTTCCTAAAGTCGTCTCCAAAAGTGTACAACCACCCCTTTCTATTCTGGCCTAAGATGAGGTGCTCCTTACGAAACACGACATTTGTGGTTGCTGTCACTTCCTTTGTTGTACGTAAAGGACTCGACTCCAGGATTCAAGATCAACTAGTTTCTGAGAACTAGATATGAGACAAGATGATTACACAGGCATGCCACAAGGTGATTACACAAAGTCATGCCACAAGGTGATTACACAAAGGCATTAGACATGCTACAAGGAGATTACACAAAGTCATGCGACAAAGTGATTACACGAAGACATGCGACAAAGTGATTACACGAAGACATGTTACCAGGTGATTTCATTGATTGTTATTCTAACCTAACTTTGAAGTCGGTAATGGCGTTAAGATGGGCCAGCAAGTTTTCTTCGGGAGTAAAATACTTCATACAGACAGAGTACATATAAATATATATTTATATATTTCTCTAAATTCGTGAACCAATATTACAAGCTTTCAGATTCATAGCTGATCGTAAAAAAAGAAAAGAAAAAAGAACAAGCTATAAAATTAGTTCTAGACATAATCGAAAGATGGTAGGGCAGTCGTAAAAATACAATTACAGCAGTAAAAGTATCTTGGACACCATCTAAATTAACCTTACAAACTAAATTGTAGTTTCTGTCCTATGTTGTACGAAAGTTGTGTTATATGTAAATATACTCTTAATATAACTATCATCCACATTGTGTTTAAAAATGTTTTTGAATTATATTTCATTTAACTTAACCTCAACAACTATAGAAAACAATTAAACACAATGATAGCATTATTAACTATTATCACCTATTACCAACTATACTAAATACGTAGTTTATCAGTTCTCCTACTGTTTTCCTAAACATAGCAATATTTCAAGTAATAAAATAAGTTATATCAATAACTAACATTCTGGCAAAGTACGATTATAATAAATTATATTTATCACTTACAAATAGTGTTAGTCATATTGTGATACAATGAAAAATACAACAAGCCTAACAATAATATTTCATGAGAAGTATAATTACGTTTGACATCCTTAACTCACAAAACAATGTAGTTCATTACGTGAGCATGACAAAATATTTAAACACGATTCATGAACAACGAATAATTAAAGTTTGTCTTCATATGAGGAATAAGTGTCGGAAGTTATTCAGTTACGTTAATATTAAACCATGGTGTCATAAAGTATTGCGGTGGTGATATTAACTCAATAATGAGACAAATAAAGTCAAAAGTATGTTACTTATTATTGTGTAGATGAACCAGAAACAAGATCATGGGATATATCTTATTGTGTAGATGATACACAAATAAAATCATATGTTACTTATTATTGTGTTGATGGTCCAGAAACAAGAGCAGATGTTATTTATTGTTGTATAGATGATCCAGAAACAATATCAGATGTTTGTTATTATTGTGTAGATTATCCAGAAACAAGATCTTATCTTACTTATTATTGTGTTGATGGTACAGAAACACGATCAAGTGTTATTTATTGTTTTCTAGATGATCTAGAAACAAGATCAGATGATAGTTATTGTTTTGTAGATGACCCAGAAACAAGATCAGATGTTAGTTATTATTGTGTAGATGATCCAGAAACAAGATCAGATGTTAGTTATTATTGTGTAGATGACCCAGAAACAAGATCAGATGTTAGTTATTATTGTGTAGATGACCCAGAAACAAGATCAAATGTTATTTGTTGTTTTGTAGATGATCCAGAAACAAGAGCAGATGTTATTTATTGTTGTATAGATGATCCAGAAACAATATCAGATGTAAGTTATTATTGTGTAGATGACCCAGAAACAAGATCAGATGTTAATTATTATTGTGTAGATGACCCAGAAACAAGATCAAATGTTAGTTATTATTGTGTAGATGACCCAGAAACAAGATCAGATGTTAGTTATTATTGTGTAGATGACCCAGAAACAAGATCAGATGTTAATTATTATTTTGTAGATGACCCAGAAACAAGATCAGATGTTAGTTATTATTGTGTAGATGACCCAGAAACAAGATCAGATGTTAGTTATTATTGTGTAGATGACCCAGAAACAAGATCAGATGTTAGTTATTATTGTGTAGATTATCCAGAAACAAGATCAGATGTTAGTTATTGTTTTGTAGATGACCCAGAAACAAGATCAGATGTTAGTTATTATTGTGTAGATGATTCAGAAACAAGATCAGATGTTAATTATTATTTTGTAGATGATCAAGAAACAAGATCAGATGTTAGTTATTGTTTTGTAGATGACTCAGAAACAAGATCAGATGTCAGTTATTATTGGGTAGATGATTCAAAAATAAGATCAGATGTTAGTTATTATTGTGTAGATTATCCAGAAACAAGATCATATGTTAGTTATTATTGTGTAGATGACTCAGAAACAAGATCAGATGTAAGTTATTATTGTGTAGATGACTCAGAAACAAGATCAGATGTTAGCTATTATTGTGTAGATGACCCAGAAACAAGATCAGATGTAAGTTATTATTGTGTAGATGACCCAGAAACAAGATCAGATGTTAGTTATTATTGTGTAGATGACCCAGAAACAAGATCAGATGTTAGTTATTATTGTGTAGATGACCCAGAAACAAGATCAGATGTTAGTTATTATTTTGTAGATGACCCAGAAACAAGATCAGATGTTAGTTATTATTGTGTAGATGACCCAGAAACAAGATCAGATGTTAGTTATTATTGTGTAGATGACCCAGAAACAAGATCAGATGTTAGTTATTGTTTTGTAGATGACCCAGAAACAAGATCAGATGTTAGTTATTATTGTGTAGATGATTCAGAAACAAGATCAGATGTTAATTATTATTTTGTAGATGATCAAGAAAGAAGATCAGATGTTAGTTATTGTTTTGTAGATGACTCAGAAACAAGATGAAATGTCAGTTATTATTGTGTAGATGATTCAAAAATAAGATCAGATGTTAGTTATTATTGTGTAGATGACTCAGAAACAAGATCAGATGTAAGTTATTATTGTGTAGATGACTCAGAAACAAGATCAGATGTTAGCTATTATTGTGTAGATGATTCAGAAAGAAGAACAAATGCAAGTCATTATTCATAAAGAAAGAAACAGGTAACTTATCGATAGCTGACCACATGTTTGAAGTCGGTTGTGTAATTAAGTGTTAGAACGTAGAAGGCGTGTTTAGATGACCGATTTAGTTGTGGTGAGACCGTAATGAGCGTCTGACAAATGATAAATGTGTTCACACGTCACAAAGTGTTGACATAATTGAAATGGAAGTGTTGAATAGATTAGTTTAATTCACTTGTTAATTCTCTGATACAGCTATATGTGATACAAAGTGGAAGTATCTAAGTTACAATGTGTACAGTTTCTTACAATCTAAGTTACAATGTATACAGTTTCTTACAATCTAAGTTACAATGTGTACAGTTTCTTACAATCTAAGTTACAATGTGTACAGTTTCTTACATTTGAAAGAATATTTATATCAACAATATTTGCAATTTCAAAAGTTGTTTCCTTTCAGTTTTTACAATGTGTAAAGTTTTTATTATTACACTTGTTACCTATTTATATGTCAGTCTTTAAGTTACAGTTAAGAAGTCGATGATAGTAATGGAAGTTTTTTGTTAAAACTTTATCATTAAATATCACAAAGTTTTGCTCTTTCTTCCTTCTCTGTTGTAAGGTCGTTCGTGTGATGAAAAACACTAAGTTTATATTAATCGTATCCACATACCACTTCTCAAAGCTATGTAAAGTTGATGTCAGAATAAACGTAATTATAAAATAAAGGCTCAACCAGTCATCTGATATTGGAACTGTTGTTATAAATGAACCAAGAAACAACAGTTTTCTGGTACACGAATCGAACTTTCTAAATTTCTCAATAATTGACTGCGGATTTTGTTTCCTTATTTTTAATGTGGAAAATAATGAGATTCAAATCATATATAATGAAACGTAAAGCACCATGGACTTTGTTTGTATGGCTACCATGAAACGTAAAGCACCATGGACTTTGTTTGTATGGCTACCATGAGACGTGAAGCACCATGGACTTTGTTTGTATGGCTACCATGAAACGTAAAGCACGATGGACTTTGTTTGTATGGCTACCATGAGACGTGAAGTACCATGGAATTTGTTTGTATGGCTACCTGTACTGTACTCACTACTGGTATCAAAACTCGTTTTGATCAGCGATAAGTCTGAAGGTAAGGAAAAGAGATGTTACAATTAGATCCAGACATAACCGATTGATCGGAGGATAATCGTAAAATTATGGCACTTGAATGTAGCTCGGACATCATGTAAACTAATATTACAAAGTAAATTGTAGTTTCCGTCTTATGTTGTACGATATATGTAAAGATATCCTTAACATAACCATCATCCACATTCTGTTTACAAAATTTTAAAAATGTTCTGGAATTATCTTTCATTTTCCTTAATTACAACTACCTTAGAAAATAATTAGACACAATGATAGCATTATTAACTATCATCACCTATTACCAGCTGTACTAAATACGTAGTTTATCAGTTCTCTTATTGTTTCCCTGAACACATAGCAATATTTCAAGTAATAAAGTAAGTTATATAAATTACTAACATGCTGGAAAAGCACGATTAAAATAAATTATATTCGTCATATCAAGTGTTACTTATTATTGTGTAGATAAACCAGAAACAAAATAACATGTTAGTGATTCTTTGTAGAAGATCCGGAAACATGATCAGGTGTTACTTATTATTGTGTAGATGATCAAGACACATGATGAAATGTTAGTTATTCTCCTGTAGATGATCAAGACACATGATGAAATGTTAGTTATTCTCCTGTAGATGATCAAGACACATGATGAAATGTTAGTTATTCTCCTGTAGATGATCAAGACACATGAGGAAATGTTAGTTATTCTCCTGTAGATGATCAAGACACATGATGAAATGTTAGTTATTCTCCTGTAGTTGATCAAGACACATGATGAAATGTTAGATATTCTCCTGTAGTTGATCAAGACACATGATGAAATGTCAGTTATTCTCCTGTAGATGATCAAGACACATGATGAAATGTTAGTTATTCTCCTGTAGATGATCGAGACACATGATGACATGTTAGATATTCTCCTGTAGTTGATCAAGACACATAATGAAATGTCAGTTATTCTCCTGTAGATGATCAAGACACATGATGAAATGTTAGTTATTCTCCTGTAGATGATCAAGACACATGATGAAATGTTAGTTATTCTCTTGTAGTTGATCCTGAATAAGGTAACTCAGGTAGATAAATAACTTTACGGAATTTAACAATGTAATTGTGATAGATAAATTTCTTTTCCAATTATAACAACGTAACCCAGTACATAAATCTATTTACCAAATTTAACAACTTAACACAGTTACATAACTCTTTTCACCGAATTCAACAATGTAATCTACTAGATATTTTCTTTAGAAAATTGAACAACGTAACTCAGATAAATAAGTCTCTTTAGCAAATTTGACAATGTAACTCAGTTAGATAAATCTTTTTACCAAATATAACAACTTAGCATAGATAGATAAATCTCTTTACCAAATATAACAACTTAAAGTAGATAGGTAAATATCTTTACCAGTTTTAACAACGTAACTCAGATAGATAAGTCTTTCCATCGAATTTAACAACGTAACACACTAGAGAAGTCTATTTATCAAATTTAACAATGTAACTCATATCGATAAGTCACTTAACGAAATTTAATAATGTAAATCAAATAGACAAATCTCTTAACCAAATTTCACATTCTAACTCAGATAGATAAATCTCTTTACCAAATTTAATAATGTAACCCAGAAAGATAAATCACTTTACCAGCTTTAACAAAGTAATTCAGAAAGATGAATTTCTATACTAAATTTAGCAAAGTAACACAGATAAATAAATCACTTTACCAAATGTAACAACGTAACACATATAGATAAGTCTCTTCACCGAATTTAACAACGTAACTCAGACATATAAATCTCTTTATCAAATTTAACAAAGTAATTCCGAAAGATAAGTCTCTTAACCAAATTCAACAGAGTAACTCAGATAAATAAGTTTCTTTACTAAATGTAGCAATGTAACTGAGATAGATAAATCTCTTTACTAAATCTAGCAACGTAACAGCGTTAGATAAGAATTTTCACCGAATTTGACAATGTTACACACTAGATAAGTCTCTTTACAAAATATAATAACTAACTCAGATAGATAAGTTTTTTACCAAATTTAACAACTTGGCACGGATAGAAAAGTTTTCGAAGAATTTAAAAATCTTCATTAAATCTAACAATGTATATCAGTTAGATAAGCCTGTTTACCAAATGTACCAACGTAACACAGATAGATAAGTCTCTTCCATATTTTAAAATTTAAAGTAGATAGGCAAATCTCTTCACCAGTTTTAACATCGTAACTCAGATAGACAAGTCTTTTCGCTGAATCTAACAACGTAACACACTAAATAAGTCTGTTTACCAAATTTAACAATGTAACTCATGTAGATAAGTCACTTAACGAAATTTAATAATGTATCTCAAATAGATAAATCTCTTAACCAAATTTCATAATGTAATTCAGAAAGATAAATTATTTTACGAACTTTAACAAAGTAATTCAGAAAGATAAATTATTTTACGAACTTTAACAAAGTAATTCAGAAAGATAAATTTCTTTACTAAATTTAGCAAAGTAACTCGGACAGATAAATCTCTTTACCAAGTCTAATAATGTAACTCAGATTGATAAATTTCTTTACCAAATTTAACAATGTACAGAGATAGATAAATCTTTTCACTAAAGTTAACATTGTAAATCCAGATAGATAAATCTCTTTTCGAAATCTAACAATGTAATTCAGATAGATAAATTTCTTTACCAAATTTTACAACATATCTCATGAAGATAATTCTTTTTGCCAATGTAACAACGTAACACAAATAGATAATCTCTTTTCCAATTTTAACAATCTAACTCAGATAGAAAAGTCTCTTTACTAAATTTAACACTGTACCTCAGACAGATAAATCCCTTTACAATTTAATAATGTAACTCAGGCTGAAAGTTTCTTCACCATATTTAACAATTTAACTAATATAGATAAATTTTTTTACTAAATATAACAATATAACTCAGATAGACAAGTCTCTTTACGAACTTAAAAACGCGTAACGTATATATAAATCTCTTCACTTAATTTAACAACGTAGCTCAGTTAGATAAATCTCTTTACCATATTTAACAATGTAACTGAGATAGATAAATCTTTTAACCAAATTTAACAATGTAACTCTGAAAAATAAATCCATTTACCAAATTTAACAATTTAATTGAGATAGATAAATCTCTTTGGTCATCACGAAATATCTTTACTAATTTAACAAGGTACTTCAGAGAGATAAGTCTCTTTACAAAATTTAACAATGAACTTCTAACAGATAAATCTCTTTAACATTTAATAATGTAAGTGAGACAGAAATAGTCTTTTTACCAAATTTAACAAAGTAACTCAGATAGATAAGTCTCTTTACTAAATTTAACAATGTAACTCAGACAAATCAATCTCTATAAAATTTTATAACGTAACTCAGACAGAAATCATCTCTTTACCAAATTTAACAGCGTAACTGTGTTAGATAAGTTTTTTCATCGAATTTAACAATGTAACACACTATATTAGTCTCTTTACCAAATGTAACAACGTAACACAGATAGATATGTCTCTTTACCAAATGTAACAACGTAACACAGATAGATAAGTCTTTTTACCAAATGTAACAACGTAACACTGATAGATAAGTCTCTTTTCCAAATGTAACAACGTAACACAGATAGATAAGTCTCTTTACCAAATGTAACAACGTAACACAGATAGATAAGTATCTTTTCCAAATGTAACAACGTAACACAGATAAATAAGTCTCTTTACCAAATGTAACAACATAACACAGATAGATAAGTCTCTTTTCCAAATGTAACAACGTAACACAGATAGATAAGTTTTTACCAAATGTAATAACGTAACACAGATAGATAAGTCTCTTTACCGAATGTAACAACGTAACACAGATAGATAAGTCTCTTTACCAAATGTAACAACGTAACACAGATAGATAAGTCTCTTTACCAAATGTAACAACGTAACACAGATAGATAAGTCTCTTTACCGAATGTAACAACGTAACACAGATAGATAAGTCTCTTTACCAAATGTAACAACGTAACACAGATAGATAAGTCTCTTTACCAAATGTAACAACGTAACACAGATAGATAAGTCTCTTTACCAAATGTAACAACGTAACACAGATAGATAAGTCTTTTTACCAAATGTAACAACGTAACACAGATAGATAAGTCTTTTTACCAAATGTAACAACGTAACACAGATAGATAAGTCTCTTTACCGAATGTAACAACGTAACACAGATAGATAAGTCTTTTTACCGAATGTAACAACGTAACACAGATAGATAAGTCTCTTTACCAAATGTAACAACGTAACACAGATAGATAAGTCTCTTTACCGAATGTAACAACGTAACACAGATAGATAAGTCTTTTCATCGAATTTAACAATGTAACACACTATATAAGTCTCTTTACCAAATGTAACAACGTAACACAGATAGATAAGTCTCTTTACCAAATGTAACAACATAACACAAATAGATAAGTCTCTTTACCAAATGTAACAACGTAACACAGATAGATAAGTCTCTTTACCAAATGTAACAACGTAACACAGATAGATAAGTCTCTTTACCAAATGTAACAACGTAACACAGATAGATAAGTCTCTTTACCAAATGTAACAACGTAACACAGATAGATAAGTCTTTTTACCAAATGTAACAACGTAACACAGATAGATAAGTCTTTTTACCAAATGTAACAACGTAACACAGATAGATAAGTCTCTTTACCGAATGTAACAACGTAACACAGATAGATAAGTCTTTTTACCGAATGTAACAACGTAACACAGATAGATAAGTCTCTTTACCAAATGTAACAACGTAACACAGATAGATAAGTCTCTTTACCGAATGTAACAACGTAACACAGATAGATAAGTCTTTTCATCGAATTTAACAATGTAACACACTATATAAGTCTCTTTACCAAATGTAACAACGTAACACAGATAGATAAGTCTCTTTACCAAATGTAACAACATAACACAAATAGATAAGTCTCTTTACCAAATGTAACAACGTAACACAGATAGATAAGTTTATTTACCAAATTCCTTTTCCAATTAGTTTAAAACACCTTTTGACAAACTTTAATATCATTCTAACATATCAAATGTCAGACACTCTCACGGCAGGTAACTCTACGTTCTCTAACCTTTCTCTGACCAAACATCTTTTCACGTGACCACTTTTCTCTCTGTTTCCGCACGTTTGGATCTCAGTTATTTATACGTGTATAGCTTAGGTATTTTAAAATTTTCAGTAGCCTAGACATTAATGAGTTAGAAACACAAAATAAATACTTACTAACACCTACACTAAACAGTATTTAAATTTGACAGTCTACAAGTATATGCATGTATATTTTTACAATTATACACATGTATATCAGTATGCAACTATATATTTATGCATGAGCCTCAAACTATAAAGATATATGCATTTTAAAACCACGTATATATATATTTCTACTATTATACACACATATCTGAGTCTACAGCTAAGTAGATACGCACATTTATATATAGAGAGAGTAGTGTGCAACGTGCAAAGGTGTTAGAACGAAGTGAAAAGTTATATTTCAGGTTACTTTTAAAGAACAATGGAACATAAGCCACAGTTGAAACATCAACCTTAAATTAATGTTCACGTTTAGTACAAGAGAAACTCAGTGAAAGTGATTGAGTTCAGTAAACAGTTAACATCATGTATTCCCCCTTTTGATTCAGTAACTACAGACAGTCTTTCACATTGTTGAAACATATATAATCAAAACGTCCATTAGAAATTTAATCGAAATGTCTCTAATACACTACCGTAAAGTTTGAGTAACTTTTGATTTGTCAAGTTTATTGATGCATCAAAACCCAGATCTACTGAACTGGTTTAAGATCGGGGCTCTGTGAGGACTATTAGATCATTTAAATAACTCCAGCAGCTTCCTTCTCAGCTATTTAATTTCTGTATACGTTAGATGAGTGTTTGGATATATCATAATGGAGCTGTATTTAATGGTACTTACACTGGTCCATTTTCCGTCTGTTTTACAAACATCTCCTGAACACACTCCATAAACACCACACTTAGATCTTATCCATTCAGGCTTCCATCATCTTCCTTCCACCGGATATTCAACCCACACGTTGAACGAAACTTTTTAAATTTGGACTCTTCCGTTCATAATAAACGTTTTCCAATCCTCAACAGTTTAGGTTTTTACATTTTAGATTTCAGTATCTCAACAATATCCGTAGATCTAATTAAAGTTCTCTAAACTTATACACAACTAAATATTCCGTTATTTTAACATTCTTGTACTGTAGACCTGGACCTTTTCTGTCATCTGATATATGATCCTCTATGTCCTGCAGACTGCATAAGAAAAAATATACTTAACATTAATATTCTTTGGTTTAGGTGTTCTGCCTCTTCCTTTCGTATTTTCGAATTTATTTGTCTCAGTTTCGCGATGCAAGGTATACTTGACAATGTTTGGGAACATTTCATGACAAGAGTAATTTATAGGAGAGTCCAACCAACATCACGAAGATTTGATGTGAACTCTCTACTCTACTGAAACTTTTCTACGCTTCTTTTGGCTGTGACATGACAACAACACTTAAACAAAGTGTTAAAAACTGTTTCTATCAAGGTTTATTTGTGCACTGCTCTATATAGGTATCGTATGCTATCTTCTTGTTTTGTTAAGACATCGCATTGGGTACCACGACTGTTACTCAGGCCCTAAATTTCATGAGTATGTTCATTTACACAGAACCCTCATGACATGCTATTGGTACAAGTGAATTATAAATAATGATAAGTAGTTTCACCCTGGATCATACAGTTCTCAACATGGATCAGTGAAACATTACTATAGTGTTGAAATCCACATTATATAACGGTATGGAAGGATTAACCCCGTAAAATGGAAAAAATGACCAAATATTCTCTTGTCCTAACAGCTATATACAATATGTATATTTGTATGTGTATATATACATACGTACACATATACATATTGTGTATAGCTGTTAATGAGATAATAAAATAATCAAATGAAATAACAGTTAAAAGATCAAAGATGTGGGTGTACAAGCCCACAACGTCTCACATCTATATCACCCTTCACTGTCTGTGGACAGTTGTGTAAAGGTTGATAAGAAAAGTGACAACACCAACATCACGAAACGTTCAGGGTGAGGAACGTAAGTGACAACACCAACATCATGAAACGTTCAGGGTAAAGAACGTAAATGACAACATCAACATCACGAAACGTTCAGGGTGAAGAACGTAAGTGACAACACCAACATCACGAAACGTTCAGGGTAAAGAACGTAAGTGACAACACCAACATCATGAAACGTTCAGGGTAAAGAACGTAAATGACAACATCAACATCACGAAACGTTCAGGGTGAAGAACGTAAGTGACAACACCAACATCACGAAACGTTCAGGGTAAAGAACGTAAGTGACAACACAAAAATCACGAAACGTTCAGGATAAAGAACGTAAGTGACAACACCAACATCACGAAACGTTCTGGGTAAAGAACGTAAGTGACAACACCAACATTACGAAACGTTCAGGGTAAAGAACGTAAGTGACAACATCAACATCACGAGACGTTCACGGTGAAAAACATAAGTGACAACATCAACATCACGAAACGTTCAGGGTAAAGAACGTAAATGACAACACCAACATCATGAAACGTTCAGGGTAAGGAACGTAAGTGACAACACCAACATCACGAAACGTTCAGGGTAAAGACCGTAAGTGACAACACCAACATCACGAAACGTTCAGGGTAAAGAACGTAAGTGACAACACCAACATCACGAAACGTTCAGGGTAAAGAACGTAAGTGACAACATCAACATCACGAGACGTTCACGGTGTAGAACGTAAGTGACAACATCAACATCACGAAACGTTCAGGGTAAGGAACGTAAGTGACAACATCAACACGAATCGTTCAGTGTATAGAACGTAAGTGACAACATCACGAAACGTTTAGAGTAAAGAAAGTAAGAGACAACATCAACATCACGAAACGTTCTGGGTAAAGAACGTAATGACAACATCAACATCACGAAACATTCAGGGTAAAGAACATAAGAGACAACATCACGAAACGTTCTGGGTAGAGAACGTAATGACAACATCAACATCACGAAACATTCAGGGTAAAGAACATAAGAGACAACATCACGAAACGTTCTGGGTAGAGAACGTAATGACATCAACATCACGAAACGTTCAAGGTGAAGAACGTAAGAGACAACATCAACATCACGAAACGTTCAGGGTGAAGAACGTAAGTGACAACATCAACATCACGAAACGTTCAGGGTAAAGAACGTAAGGGACAACATCAACGTCACCAAACGTTCAAGTTAACAAAGGAACGTTTCCACATCCCTTTCTTTTATCGTCAGAAATTGAAAAGAAATATATTAGTCTTTAGTGTGGTGTTAGCCAAAAGCACGTTCGTCATGATGACTTACTTTATGATTTATTAGTTCGCGTCTCACCTTGTGGTATGTTTAACAAAACTAGCTCAAAGCCACGTTCCATGCTCCTTGATGATAAAGTCACAAAATCACGAGACGTTATCAATTTAAAAAGAAACAACTGTGGTGTAAAAGTAGTGCACGAACTATAAATTGATAAGGCAGAATAATAACCAAAACCGATTTAATTTTTAGCCTTTAACGGAGGTATTGTTGTAGGTAGCAGCTTCAGTTGATGATGACAACTGTTTAAGGGTTAAATAAGTTTTTACAATGTTGTAGATAGCATCATTCGATGATGACCACTGATTCAGGTTTAAATAAGTTTTTACAATTTGTAGGTAACATCAGTTGATGATGACCACTGTTTACATTTAAATAAGTTTTTACAATGTTGTAGGTACCAACATCAGTTGATGATGACCACTGTTTAAGGGTTAAATAACTTTTTACAACGTTGTAGGCAGCATCGGTTGATGATGACAACTGTTTAAGGGTTAAATAAGTTTTTACAATGTTGAAAGTAGCATCAGGTGATGATGACCACTGTTTAAGGGTTAAATAAAATTTTACAATGTTGTAGTTAGCAGCATCAGTTGATGATGACCACTGTTTAAAAGTTAAAGACGTTTTTACAGTGTTGTAAGTAGCATCAGTAAATGATGAACACTGTTGGAGTTAAATAAGTTTTTACAATGTTGTAGGTAGAATCAATTGATGATGACCACTGTTTAATGGTTAGAAAAGTTTTTACAATGTTGTAGGTTGCAGCGTCAATTTATGATGACCACTGTTTAAGGGTTAAATAAGTTTTTACAATGTTGTAGATAGCATCAGTTGATGATGACCACTGTTTAAAAGTTAAATAAGTTTTTACAATGTTGTAGGTAGCATCAGTTGATGATGACCACAATTTAAGGGTTAAATAAGTTTTTACACTGTTGTAGGTAGCACCAGTTGACGATGGCCATTGTTTAAGGGTTAAATAAGTTTTTACAATGTTCTAGTTAGCAGCATCAGTTGATTATGACCACTGTTTAAGGGTTAAATAAGTTTTTACCACGTTGTAGGTAGCATCAGTTAATAATCACCTCTGTTTAAGGGTTAAATAAGTTTTTACAATGTTGTAGGTAGCATCAGTTGATGATGACCACTGTTTAAGGGATAAATAAGTTTTTACAATGTTGTAGGTAGCAGCATTAGTTGATGATAACCACTGTTTAAGGGTTAAATAAATTTTATAATGTTGTAGGAAGCATCAGTTGATGATGACCACTGTTTAAGGGTTAAATAAGTTTTTACAATGTTGTAGGTAGCATCATTTGATGGTGACAACTGTTTAAGGGTTAAATAAGTTTTACAATGTTGTAGGTAGCATCAGTTGATGATGACCACTGTTTAAGAGTTAAATAAGTTTTACAATGTTGTAGGTAGCAGCATCAGTTGATGATGACCACTGTTTAAGGGTTAAATAAGTTTTACAATGTTGTAGGTAGCATCAGTTGATGATGACCACTGTTTAAGGGTTAAATAAGTTTTACAATGTTGTAGGTAGCATCAGTTGATGATGACCACTGTTTAAGGGTTAAATAAGTTTTACAATGTTGTAGGTAGCAGCTTCAGTTGATGATGACAACTGTTTAAGGGTTAAATAAGTTTTTACAATGTTGTAGGTAGCATCATTCGATGATGACCACTGTTTAAGGTTTAAATAAGTTTTTACAATTTGTAGGTAGCATCAGTTGATGATGACCACTGTTTACCACTAGGTTTATGATGACCACCGTTTAAGGTTAAATAAGTTTTACAATGTTGTAGGTAGCATCAGTTGATGATGACCACTGTTTAAGGGTTAAATAAGTTTTTACAATGTTGTAGGTAGCATCAGTTGATGATGACCACTGTTTAAGGGTTAAATAAGTTTTTACAATGTTGTAGGTAGCAGCATCAGTTGATGATGACCACTGTTTAAGGGTTAAATAAGTTTTTACAATGTTGTAGGTAGCATCAGTTGATGATGACCACTGTTTAAGGGTTAAATAAGTTTTACAATGTTGTAGGTAGCATCAGTTGATGATGACCACTGTTTAAGGGTTAAATAAGTTTTACAATGTTGTAGGTAGCAGCATCAGTTGATGATGACCACTGTTTAAGGGTTAAATAAGTTTTACAATGTTGTAGGTAGCATCAGTTGATGATGACCACTGTTTAAGGGTTAAATAAGTTTTACAATGTTGTAGGTAGCAGCATCAGTTGATGATGACCACTGTTTAAGGGTTAAATAAGTTTTACAATGTTGTAGGTACAATGTTGTAGCATCAGTTGATGATGACCACTGTTTAAGGGTTAAATAAGTTTTACAATGTTGTAGGTAGCATCAGTTGATGATGACCACTGTTTAAGGGTTAAATAAGTTTTACAATGTTGTAGGTAGCATCAGTTGATGATGACCACTGTTTAAGGGTTAAATAAGTTTTCACAATGTTGTAGGTAGCATCAGTTGATGATGACATGTTTAGTTGATGTTGTAGGTGATGATGACCACTGTTTAAGGGTTAAATAAGTTTTACAATGTTGTAGGTAGCATCAGTTGATGATGACCACTGTTTAAGGGTTAAATAAGTTTTACAATGTTGTAGGTAGCATCAGTTGATGATGACCACTGTTTAAGGGTTAAATAAGTTTTACAATGTTGTAGGTAGCATCAGTTGATGATGACCACTGTTTAAGGGTTAAATAAGTTTTACAATGTTGTAGGTAGCATCAGTTGATGATGACCACTGTTTAAGGGTTAAATAAGTTTTACAATGTTGTAGGTAGCATCAGTTGATGATGACCACTGTTTAAGGGTTAAATAAGTTTTACAATGTTGTAGGTAGCATCAGTTGATGATGACCACTGTTTAAGGGTTAAATAAGTTTTACAATGTTGTAGGTAGCATCAGTTGATGATGACCACTGTTTAAGGGTTAAATAAGTTTTACAATGTTGTAGGTAGCATCAGTTGATGATGACCACTGTTTAAGGGTTAAATAAGTTTTACAATGTTGTAGGTAGCATCAGTTGATGATGACCACTGTTTAAGGGTTAAATAAGTTTTACAATGTTGTAGGTAGCATCAGTTGATGATGACCACTGTTTAAGGGTTAAATAAGTTTTACAATGTTGTAGGTAGCATCAGTTGATGATGACCACTGTTTAAGGGTTAAATAAGTTTTACAATGTTGTAGGTAGCATCAGTTGATGATGACCACTGTTTAAGGGTTAAATAAGTTTTACAATGTTGTAGGTAGCATCAGTTGATGATGACCACTGTTTAAGGGTTAAATAAGTTTTACAATGTTGTAGGTAGCATCAGTTGATGATGACCACTGTTTAAGGGTTAAATAAGTTTTACAATGTTGTAGGTAGCAGCATCAGTTGATGATGACCACTGTTTAAGGGTTAAATAAGTTTTACAATGTTGTAGGTAGCATCAGTTGATGATGACCACTGTTTAAGGGTTAAATAAGTTTTTACAATGTTGTAGGTAGCATCAGTTGATGATGACCACTGTTTAAGGGTTAAATAAGTTTTACAATGTTGTAGGTAGCATCAGTTGATGATGACCACTGTTTAAGGGTTAAATAAGTTTTACAATGTTGTAGGTAGCATCAGTTGATGATGACCACTGTTTAAGGGTTAAATAAGTTTTACAATGTTGTAGGTAGCATCAGTTGATGATGACCACTGTTTAAGGGTTAAATAAGTTTTACAATGTTGTAGGTAGCAGCATCAGTTGATGATGACCACTGTTTAAGGGTTAAATAAGTTTTACAATGTTGTAGGTAGCATCAGATTGATGATGACCACTGTTTAAGGGTTAAATAAGTTTTACAATGTTGTAGGTAGCATCAGTTGATGATGACCACTGTTTAAGGGTTAAATAAGTTTTACAATGTTGTAGGTAGCATCAGTTGATGATGACCACTGTTTAAGGGTTAAATAAGTTTTACAATGTTGTAGGTAGCATCAGTTGATGATGACCACTGTTTAAGGGTTAAATAAGTTTTACAATGTTGTAGGTAGCATCAGTTGATGATGACCACTGTTTAAGGGTTAAATAAGTTTTACAATGTTGTAGGTAGCAGCATCAGTTGATGATGACCACTGTTTAAGGGTTAAATAAGTTTTACAATGTTGTAGGTAGCATCAGTTGATGATGACCACTGTTTAAGGGTTAAATAAGTTTTACAATGTTGTAGGTAGCATCAGTTGATGATGACCACTGTTTAAGGGTTAAATAAGTTTTACAATGTTGTAGGTAGCATCAGTTGATGATGACCACTGTTTAAGGGTTAAATAAGTTTTACAATGTTGTAGGTAGCATCAGTTGATGATGACCACTGTTTAAGGGTTAAATAAGTTTTACAATGTTGTAGGTAGCATCAGTTGATGATGACCACTGTTTAAGGGTTAAATAAGTTTTACAATGTTGTAGGTAGCATCAGTTGATGATGATGACCACTGTTTAAGGGTTAAATAAGTTTTACAATGTTGTAGGTAGCATCAGTTGATGATGACCACTGTTTAAGGGTTAAATAAGTTTTACAATGTTGTAGGTAGCATCAGTTGATGATGACCACTGTTTAAGGGTTAAATAAGTTTTACAATGTTGTAGGTAGCATCAGTTGATGATGACCACTGTTTAAGGGTTAAATAAGTTTTACAATGTTGTAGGTAGCATCAGTTGATGATGACCACTGTTTAAGGGTTAAATAAGTTTTACAATGTTGTAGGTAGCATCAGTTGATGATGACCACTGTTTAAGGGTTAAATAAGTTTTACAATGTTGTAGGTAGCATCAGTTGATGATGACCACTGTTTAAGGGTTAAATAAGTTTTACAATGTTGTAGGTAGCATCAGTTGATGATGACCACTGTTTAAGGGTTAAATAAGTTTTACAATGTTGTAGGTAGCATCAGTTGATGATGACCACTGTTTAAGGGTTAAATAAGTTTTACAATGTTGTAGGTAGCAGCATCAGTTGATGATGACCACTGTTTAAGGGTTAAATAAGTTTTACAATGTTGTAGGTAGCATCAGTTGATGATGACCACTGTTTAAGGGTTAAATAAGTTTTTACAATGTTGTAGGTAGCATCAGTTGATGATGACCACTGTTTAAGGGTTAAATAAGTTTTACAATGTTGTAGGTAGCATCAGTTGATGATGACCACTGTTTAAGGGTTAAATAAGTTTTACAATGTTGTAGGTAGCATCAGTTGATGATGACCACTGTTTAAGGGTTAAATAAGTTTTACAATGTTGTAGGTAGCATCAGTTGATGATGACCACTGTTTAAGGGTTAAATAAGTTTTACAATGTTGTAGGTAGCATCAGTTGATGATGACCACTGTTTAAGGGTTAAATAAGTTTTACAATTTGTAGGTAGCATCAGTTGATGATGACCACTGTTTAAGGGTTAAATAAGTTTTACAATGTTGTAGGTAGCATCAGTTGATGATGACCACTGTTTAAGGGTTAAATAAGTTTTTACAATGTTGTAGGTAGCATCAGTTGATGATGACCACTGTTTAAGGGTTAAATAAGTTTTTACAATGTTGTAGGTAGCAGCATCAGTTGATGATGACCACTGTTTAAGGGTTAAATAAGTTTTAAAATGTTGTAGGTAGCATCAGTTGATGATGACCACTGTTTAAGGGTTAAATAAGTTTTACAATGTTGTAGGTAGCATCAGTTGATGATGACCACTGTTTAAGGGTTAAATAAGTTTTACAATGTTGTAGGTAGCATCAGTTGATGATGACCACTGTTTAAGGGTTAAATAAGTTTTACAATGTTGTAGGTAGCATCAGTTGATGATGACCACTGTTTAAGGGTTAAATAAGTTTTACAATGTTGTAGGTAGCATCAGTTGATGATGACCACTGTTTAAGGGTTAAATAAGTTTTACAATGTTGTAGGTAGCATCAGTTGATGATGACCACTGTTTAAGGGTTAAATAAGTTTTACAATGTTGTAGGTAGCATCAGTTGATGATGACCACTGTTTAAGGGTTAAATAAGTTTTACAATGTTGTAGGTAGCATCAGTTGATGATGACCACTGTTTAAGGGTTAAATAAGTTTTACAATGTTGTAGGTAGCATCAGTTGATGATGACCACTGTTTAAGGGTTAAATAAGTTTTACAATGTTGTAGGTAGCATCAGTTGATGATGACCACTGTTTAAGGGTTAAATAAGTTTTACAATGTTGTAGGTAGCATCAGTTGATGATGACCACTGTTTAAGGGTTAAATAAGTTTTACAATGTTGTAGGTAGCATCAGTTGATGATGACCACTGTTTAAGGGTTAAATAAGTTTTACAATGTTGTAGGTAGCATCAGTTGATGATGACCACTGTTTAAGGGTTAAATAAGTTTTACAATGTTGTAGGTAGCATCAGTTGATGATGACCACTGTTTAAGGGTTAAATAAGTTTTACAATGTTGTAGGTAGCATCAGTTGATGATGACCACTGTTTAAGGGTTAAATAAGTTTTACAATGTTGTAGGTAGCATCAGTTGATGATGACCACTGTTTAAGGGTTAAATAAGTTTTACAATGTTGTAGGTAGCATCAGTTGATGATGACCACTGTTTAAGGGTTAAATAAGTTTTACAATGTTGTAGGTAGCAGCATCAGTTGATGATGACCACTGTTTAAATAAGTTTTAAATAAGTTTTACAATGTTGTAGGTAGCATCAGTTGATGATGACCACTGTTTAAGGGTTAAATAAGTTTTTACAATGTTGTAGGTAGCATCAGTTGATGATGACCACTGTTTAAGGGTTAAATAAGTTTTACAATGTTGTAGGTAGCATCAGTTGATGATGACCACTGTTTAAGGGTTAAATAAGTTTTACAATGTTGTAGGTAGCATCAGTTGATGATGACCACTGTTTAAGGGTTAAATAAGTTTTACAATGTTGTAGGTAGCATCAGTTGATGATGACCACTGTTTAAGGGTTAAATAAGTTTTTACAATGTTGTAGGTAGCATCAGTTGATGATGACCACTGTTTAAGGGTTAAATAAGTTTTACAATGTTGTAGGTAGCATCAGTTGATGATGACCACTGTTTAAGGGTTAAATAAGTTTTACAATGTTGTAGGTAGCATCAGTTGATGATGACCACTGTTTAAGGGTTAAATAAGTTTTACAATGTTGTAGGTAGCATCAGTTGATGATGACCACTGTTTAAGGGTTAAATAAGTTTTACAATGTTGTAGGTAGCATCAGTTGATGATGACCACTGTTTAAGGGTTAAATAAGTTTTACAATGTTGTAGGTAGCATCAGTTGATGATGACCACTGTTTAAGGGTTAAATAAGTTTTTACAATGTTGTAGGTAGCATCAGTTGATGATGACCACTGTTTAAGGGTTAAATAAGTTTTACAATGTTGTAGGTAGCATCAGTTGATGATGACCACTGTTTAAGGGTTAAATAAGTTTTACAATGTTGTAGGTAGCATCAGTTGATGATGACCACTGTTTAAGGGTTAAATAAGTTTTACAATGTTGTAGGTAGCATCAGTTGATGATGACCACTGTTTAAGGGTTAAATAAGTTTTACAATGTTGTAGGTAGCATCAGTTGATGATGACCACTGTTTAAGGGTTAAATAAGTTTTTACAATGTTGTAGGTAGCATCAGTTGATGATGACCACTGTTTAAGGGTTAAATAAGTTTTACAATGTTGTAGGTAGCAGCATCAGTTGATGATGACCACTGTTTAAGGGTTAAATAAGTTTTACAATGTTGTAGGTAGCATCAGTTGATGATGACCACTGTTTAAGGGTTAAATAAGTTTTACAATGTTGTAGGTAGCATCAGTTGATGATGACCACTGTTTAAGGGTTAAATAAGTTTTACAATGTTGTAGGTAGCATCAGTTGATGATGACCACTGTTTAAGGGTTAAATAAGTTTTACAATGTTGTAGGTAGCATCAGTTGATGATGACCACTGTTTAAGGGTTAAATAAGTTTTACAATGTTGTAGGTAGCATCAGTTGATGATGACCACTGTTTAAGGGTTAAATAAGTTTTACAATGTTGTAGGTAGCATCAGTTGATGATGACCACTGTTTAAGGGTTAAATAAGTTTTACAATGTTGTAGGTAGCATCAGTTGATGATGACCACTGTTTAAGGGTTAAATAAGTTTTTACAACGTTGTAGGTAGCATCAGTTGATGATGACAACTGTTTAAGGGTTAAATAAGTTTTTACAATGTTGTAGGTAGCATCAGTTGATGATGACCACTGTTTAAGGGTTAAATAAGTTTTACAATGTTGTAGGTAGCATCAGTTGATGATGACCACTGTTTAAGGGTTAAATAAGTTTTACAATGTTGTAGGTAGCATCAGTTGATGATGACCACTGTTTAAGGGTTAAATAAGTTTTACAATGTTGTAGGTAGCATCAGTTGATGATGACCACTGTTTAAGGGTTAAATAAGTTTTACAATGTTGTAGGTAGCATCAGTTGATGATGACCACTGTTTAAGGGTTAAATAAGTTTTACAATGTTGTAGGTAGCATCAGTTGATGATGACCACTGTTTAAGGGTTAAATAAGTTTTACAATGTTGTAGGTAGCAGCATCAGTTGATGATGACCACTGTTTAAGGGTTAAATAAGTTTTTACAATGTTGTAGGTAGCATCAGTTGATGATGACCACTGTTTAAGGGTTAAATAAGTTTTACAATGTTGTAGGTAGCATCAGTTGATGATGACCACTGTTTAAGGGTTAAATAAGTTTTACAATGTTGTAGGTAGCATCAGTTGATGATGACCACTGTTTAAGGGTTAAATAAGTTTTACAATGTTGTAGGTAGCATCAGTTGATGATGACCACTGTTTAAGGGTTAAATAAGTTTTACAATGTTGTAGGTAGCATCAGTTGATGATGACCACTGTTTAAGGGTTAAATAAGTTTTACAATGTTGTAGGTAGCATCAGTTGATGATGACCACTGTTTAAGGGTTAAATAAGTTTTACAATGTTGTAGGTAGCATCAGTTGATGATGACCACTGTTTAAGGGTTAAATAAGTTTTACAATGTTGTAGGTAGCATCAGTTGATGATGACCACTGTTTAAGGGTTAAATAAGTTTTTACAATGTTGTAGGTAGCATCAGTTGATGATGACCACTGTTTAAGGGTTAAATAAGTTTTACAATGTTGTAGGTAGCATCAGTTGATGATGACCACTGTTTAAGGGTTAAATAAGTTTTACAATGTTGTAGGTAGCATCAGTTGATGATGACCACTGTTTAAGGGTTAAATAAGTTTTACAATGTTGTAGGTAGCATCAGTTGATGATGACCACTGTTTAAGGGTTAAATAAGTTTTACAATGTTGTAGGTAGCATCAGTTGATGATGACCACTGTTTAAGGGTTAAATAAGTTTTACAATGTTGTAGGTAGCATCAGTTGATGATGACCACTGTTTAAGGGTTAAATAAGTTTTACAATGTTGTAGGTAGCAGCATCAGTTGATGATGACCACTGTTTAAGGGTTAAATAAGTTTTACAATGTTGTAGGTAGCATCAGTTGATGATGACCACTGTTTAAGGGTTAAATAAGTTTTACAATGTTGTAGGTAGCATCAGTTGATGATGACCACTGTTTAAGGGTTAAATAAGTTTTACAATGTTGTAGGTAGCATCAGTTGATGATGACCACTGTTTAAGGGTTAAATAAGTTTTACAATGTTGTAGGTAGCATCAGTTGATGATGACCACTGTTTAAGGGTTAAATAAGTTTTACAATGTTGTAGGTAGCATCAGTTGATGATGACCACTGTTTAAGGGTTAAATAAGTTTTACAATGTTGTAGGTAGCATCAGTTGATGATGACCACTGTTTAAGGGTTAAATAAGTTTTACAATGTTGTAGGTAGCATCAGTTGATGATGACCACTGTTTAAGGGTTAAATAAGTTTTACAATGTTGTAGGTAGCATCAGTTGATGATGACCACTGTTTAAGGGTTAAATAAGTTTTACAATGTTGTAGGTAGCATCAGTTGATGATGACCACTGTTTAAGGGTTAAATAAGTTTTACAATGTTGTAGGTAGCATCAGTTGATGATGACCACTGTTTAAGGGTTAAATAAGTTTTACAATGTTGTAGGTAGCAGCATCAGTTGATGATGACCACTGTTTAAGGGTTAAATAAGTTTTACAATGTTGTAGGTAGCATCAGTTGATGATGACCACTGTTTAAGGGTTAAATAAGTTTTACAATGTTGTAGGTAGCATCAGTTGATGATGACCACTGTTTAAGGGTTAAATAAGTTTTACAATGTTGTAGGTAGCATCAGTTGATGATGACCACTGTTTAAGGGTTAAATAAGTTTTACAATGTTGTAGGTAGCATCAGTTGATGATGACCACTGTTTAAGGGTTAAATAAGTTTTACAATGTTGTAGGTAGCATCAGTTGATGATGACCACTGTTTAAGGGTTAAATAAGTTTTACAATGTTGTAGGTAGCATCAGTTGATGATGACCACTGTTTAAGGGTTAAATAAGTTTTACAATGTTGTAGGTAGCATCAGTTGATGATGACCACTGTTTAAGGGTTAAATAAGTTTTACAATGTTGTAGGTAGCATCAGTTGATGATGACCACTGTTTAAGGGTTAAATAAATGTTTACAATGTTGTAGGTAGCATCAGTTGATGATGACCACTGTTTAAGGGTTAAATAAGTTTTTACAATGTTGTAGGTAGCAGCATCAGTTGATGATGACCACTGTTTAAGGGTTAAATAAGTTTTACAATGTTGTAGGTAGCATCAGTTGATGATGACCACTGTTTAAGGGTTAAATAAGTTTTACAATGTTGTAGGTAGCATCAGTTGATGATGACCACTGTTTAAGGGTTAAATAAGTTTTACAATGTTGTAGGTAGCATCAGTTGATGATGACCACTGTTTAAGGGTTAAATAAGTTTTACAATGTTGTAGGTAGCATCAGTTGATGATGACCACTGTTTAAGGGTTAAATAAGTTTTACAATGTTGTAGGTAGCAGCATCAGTTGATGATGACCACTGTTTAAGGGTTAAATAAGTTTTACAATGTTGTAGGTAGCATCAGTTGATGATGACCACTGTTTAAGGGTTAAATAAGTTTTTACAATGTTGTAGGTAGCATCAGTTGATGATGACCACTGTTTAAGGGTTAAATAAGTTTTACAATGTTGTAGGTAGCATCAGTTGATGATGACCACTGTTTAAGGGTTAAATAAGTTTTACAATGTTGTAGGTAGCATCAGTTGATGATGACCACTGTTTAAGGGTTAAATAAGTTTTACAATGTTGTAGGTAGCATCAGTTGATGATGACCACTGTTTAAGGGTTAAATAAGTTTTACAATGTTGTAGGTAGCATCAGTTGATGATGACCACTGTTTAAGGGTTAAATAAGTTTTACAATGTTGTAGGTAGCATCAGTTGATGATGACCACTGTTTAAGGGTTAAATAAGTTTTACAATGTTGTAGGTAGCATCAGTTGATGATGACCACTGTTTAAGGGTTAAATAAGTTTTACAATGTTGTAGGTAGCATCAGTTGATGATGACCACTGTTTAAGGGTTAAATAAGTTTTACAATGTTGTAGGTAGCATCAGTTGATGATGACCACTGTTTAAGGGTTAAATAAGTTTTACAATGTTGTAGGTAGCATCAGTTGATGATGACCACTGTTTAAGGGTTAAATAAGTTTTACAATGTTGTAGGTAGCATCAGTTGATGATGACCACTGTTTAAGGGTTAAATAAGTTTTACAATGTTGTAGGTAGCATCAGTTGATGATGACCACTGTTTAAGGGTTAAATAAGTTTTACAATGTTGTAGGTAGCATCAGTTGATGATGACCACTGTTTAAGGGTTAAATAAGTTTTACAATGTTGTAGGTAGCATCAGTTGATGATGACCACTGTTTAAGGGTTAAATAAGTTTTACAATGTTGTAGGTAGCATCAGTTGATGATGACCACTGTTTAAGGGTTAAATAAGTTTTACAATGTTGTAGGTAGCATCAGTTGATGATGACCACTGTTTAAGGGTTAAATAAGTTTTACAATGTTGTAGGTAGCATCAGTTGATGATGACCACTGTTTAAGGGTTAAATAAGTTTTACAATGTTGTAGGTAGCATCAGTTGATGATGACCACTGTTTAAGGGTTAAATAAGTTTTACAATGTTGTAGGTAGCAGCATCAGTTGATGATGACCACTGTTTAAGGGTTAAATAAGTTTTACAATGTTGTAGGTAGCATCAGTTGATGATGACCACTGTTTAAGGGTTAAATAAGTTTTACAATGTTGTAGGTAGCATCAGTTGATGATGACCACTGTTTAAGGGTTAAATAAGTTTTACAATGTTGTAGGTAGCATCAGTTGATGATGACCACTGTTTAAGGGTTAAATAAGTTTTACAATGTTGTAGGTAGCATCAGTTGATGATGACCACTGTTTAAGGGTTAAATAAGTTTTACAATGTTGTAGGTAGCATCAGTTGATGATGACCACTGTTTAAGGGTTAAATAAGTTTTACAATGTTGTAGGTAGCATCAGTTGATGATGACCACTGTTTAAGGGTTAAATAAGTTTTACAATGTTGTAGGTAGCAGCATCAGTTGATGATGACCACTGTTTAAGGGTTAAATAAGTTTTACAATGTTGTAGGTAGCATCAGTTGATGATGACCACTGTTTAAGGGTTAAATAAGTTTTACAATGTTGTAGGTAGCATCAGTTGATGATGACCACTGTTTAAGGGTTAAATAAGTTTTACAATGTTGTAGGTAGCATCAGTTGATGATGACCACTGTTTAAGGGTTAAATAAGTTTTACAATGTTGTAGGTAGCATCAGTTGATGATGACCACTGTTTAAGGGTTAAATAAGTTTTACAATGTTGTAGGTAGCATCAGTTGATGATGACCACTGTTTAAGGGTTAAATAAGTTTTACAATGTTGTAGGTAGCATCAGTTGATGATGACCACTGTTTAAGGGTTAAATAAGTTTTACAATGTTGTAGGTAGCATCAGTTGATGATGACCACTGTTTAAGGGTTAAATAAGTTTTACAATGTTGTAGGTAGCATCAGTTGATGATGACCACTGTTTAAGGGTTAAATAAGTTTTACAATGTTGTAGGTAGCATCAGTTGATGATGACCACTGTTTAAGGGTTAAATAAGTTTTACAATGTTGTAGGTAGCATCAGTTGATGATGACCACTGTTTAAGGGTTAAATAAGTTTTACAATGTTGTAGGTAGCATCAGTTGATGATGACCACTGTTTAAGGGTTAAATAAGTTTTACAATGTTGTAGGTAGCATCAGTTGATGATGACCACTGTTTAAGGGTTAAATAAGTTTTACAATGTTGTAGGTAGCATCAGTTGATGATGACCACTGTTTAAGGGTTAAATAAGTTTTACAATGTTGTAGGTAGCATCAGTTGATGATGACCACTGTTTAAGGGTTAAATAAGTTTTACAATGTTGTAGGTAGCATCAGTTGATGATGACCACTGTTTAAGGGTTAAATAAGTTTTACAATGTTGTAGGTAGCATCAGTTGATGATGACCACTGTTTAAGGGTTAAATAAGTTTTACAATGTTGTAGGTAGCATCAGTTGATGATGACCACTGTTTAAGGGTTAAATAAGTTTTACAATGTTGTAGGTAGCAGCATCAGTTGATGATGACCACTGTTTAAGGGTTAAATAAGTTTTACAATGTTGTAGGTAGCATCAGTTGATGATGACCACTGTTTAAGGGTTAAATAAGTTTTACAATGTTGTAGGTAGCATCAGTTGATGATGACCACTGTTTAAGGGTTAAATAAGTTTTACAATGTTGTAGGTAGCATCAGTTGATGATGACCACTGTTTAAGGGTTAAATAAGTTTTACAATGTTGTAGGTAGCATCAGTTGATGATGACCACTGTTTAAGGGTTAAATAAGTTTTACAATGTTGTAGGTAGCATCAGTTGATGATGACCACTGTTTAAGGGTTAAATAAGTTTTACAATGTTGTAGGTAGCAGCATCAGTTGATGATGACCACTGTTTAAGGGTTAAATAAGTTTTACAATGTTGTAGGTAGCATCAGTTGATGATGACCACTGTTTAAGGGTTAAATAAGTTTTACAATGTTGTAGGTAGCATCAGTTGATGATGACCACTGTTTAAGGGTTAAATAAGTTTTACAATGTTGTAGGTAGCATCAGTTGATGATGACCACTGTTTAAGGGTTAAATAAGTTTTACAATGTTGTAGGTAGCATCAGTTGATGATGACCACTGTTTAAGGGTTAAATAAGTTTTACAATGTTGTAGGTAGCATCAGTTGATGATGACCACTGTTTAAGGGTTAAATAAGTTTTACAATGTTGTAGGTAGCATCAGTTGATGATGACCACTGTTTAAGGGTTAAATAAGTTTTACAATGTTGTAGGTAGCATCAGTTGATGATGACCACTGTTTAAGGGTTAAATAAGTTTTACAATGTTGTAGGTAGCATCAGTTGATGATGACCACTGTTTAAGGGTTAAATAAGTTTTACAATGTTGTAGGTAGCATCAGTTGATGATGACCACTGTTTAAGGGTTAAATAAGTTTTACAATGTTGTAGGTAGCAGCATCAGTTGATGATGACCACTGTTTAAGGGTTAAATAAGTTTTACAATGTTGTAGGTAGCATCAGTTGATGATGACCACTGTTTAAGGGTTAAATAAGTTTTACAATGTTGTAGGTAGCATCAGTTGATGATGACCACTGTTTAAGGGTTAAATAAGTTTTTACAATGTTGTAGGTAGCATCAGTTGATGATGACCACTGTTTAAGGGTTAAATAAGTTTTACAATGTTGTAGGTAGCATCAGTTGATGATGACCACTGTTTAAGGGTTAAATAAGTTTTACAATGTTGTAGGTAGCATCAGTTGATGATGACCACTGTTTAAGGGTTAAATAAGTTTTACAATGTTGTAGGTAGCATCAGTTGATGATGACCACTGTTTAAGGGTTAAATAAGTTTTACAATGTTGTAGGTAGCATCAGTTGATGATGACCACTGTTTAAGGGTTAAATAAGTTTTACAATGTTGTAGGTAGCAGCATCAGTTGATGATGACCACTGTTTAAGGGTTAAATAAGTTTTACAATGTTGTAGGTAGCATCAGTTGATGATGACCACTGTTTAAGGGTTAAATAAGTTTTACAATGTTGTAGGTAGCATCAGTTGATGATGACCACTGTTTAAGGGTTAAATAAGTTTTACAATGTTGTAGGTAGCATCAGTTGATGATGACCACTGTTTAAGGGTTAAATAAGTTTTACAATGTTGTAGGTAGCATCAGTTGATGATGACCACTGTTTAAGGGTTAAATAAGTTTTACAATGTTGTAGGTAGCATCAGTTGATGATGACCACTGTTTAAGGGTTAAATAAGTTTTACAATGTTGTAGGTAGCAGCATCAGTTGATGATGACCACTGTTTAAGGGTTAAATAAGTTTTACAATGTTGTAGGTAGCATCAGTTGATGATGACCACTGTTTAAGGGTTAAATAAGTTTTACAATGTTGTAGGTAGCATCAGTTGATGATGACCACTGTTTAAGGGTTAAATAAGTTTTACAATGTTGTAGGTAGCATCAGTTGATGATGACCACTGTTTAAGGGTTAAATAAGTTTTACAATGTTGTAGGTAGCATCAGTTGATGATGACCACTGTTTAAGGGTTAAATAAGTTTTACAATGTTGTAGGTAGCATCAGTTGATGATGACCACTGTTTAAGGGTTAAATAAGTTTTACAATGTTGTAGGTAGCATCAGTTGATGATGACCACTGTTTAAGGGTTAAATAAGTTTTACAATGTTGTAGGTAGCATCAGTTGATGATGACCACTGTTTAAGGGTTAAATAAGTTTTACAATGTTGTAGGTAGCATCAGTTGATGATGACCACTGTTTAAGGGTTAAATAAGTTTTACAATGTTGTAGGTAGCAGCATCAGTTGATGATGACCACTGTTTAAGGGTTAAATAAGTTTTACAATGTTGTAGGTAGCATCAGTTGATGATGACCACTGTTTAAGGGTTAAATAAGTTTTACAATGTTGTAGGTAGCATCAGTTGATGATGACCACTGTTTAAGGGTTAAATAAGTTTTACAATGTTGTAGGTAGCATCAGTTGATGATGACCACTGTTTAAGGGTTAAATAAGTTTTACAATGTTGTAGGTAGCATCAGTTGATGATGACCACTGTTTAAGGGTTAAATAAGTTTTACAATGTTGTAGGTAGCATCAGTTGATGATGACCACTGTTTAAGGGTTAAATAAGTTTTACAATGTTGTAGGTAGCATCAGTTGATGATGACCACTGTTTAAGGGTTAAATAAGTTTTACAATGTTGTAGGTAGCATCAGTTGATGATGACCACTGTTTAAGGGTTAAATAAGTTTTTACAATGTTGTAGGTAGCATCAGTTGATGATGACCACTGTTTAAGGGTTAAATAAGTTTTACAATGTTGTAGGTAGCATCAGTTGATGATGACCACTGTTTAAGGGTTAAATAAGTTTTACAATGTTGTAGGTAGCATCAGTTGATGATGACCACTGTTTAAGGGTTAAATAAGTTTTACAATGTTGTAGGTAGCATCAGTTGATGATGACCACTGTTTAAGGGTTAAATAAGTTTTACAATGTTGTAGGTAGCATCAGTTGATGATGACCACTGTTTAAGGGTTAAATAAGTTTTACAATGTTGTAGGTAGCATCAGTTGATGATGACCACTGTTTAAGGGTTAAATAAGTTTTACAATGTTGTAGGTAGCATCAGTTGATGATGACCACTGTTTAAGGGTTAAATAAGTTTTACAATGTTGTAGGTAGCATCAGTTGATGATGACCACTGTTTAAGGGTTAAATAAGTTTTACAATGTTGTAGGTAGCATCAGTTGATGATGACCATTGTTTAAGTGTTAAATAAGTTTTTACAACGTTGTATGTAGCATCAGTTGATGATGACCACTGTTTAAGGGTTAAATAAGTTTTACAATGTTGTAGGTAGCATCAGTTGATGATGACCACTGTTTAAGGGTTAAATAAGTTTTACAATGTTGTAGGTAGCATCAGTTGATGATGACCACTGTTTAAGGGTTAAATAAGTTTTACAATGTTGTAGGTAGCATCAGTTGATGATGACCACTGTTTAAGGGTTAAATAAGTTTTACAATGTTGTAGGTAGCATCAGTTGATGATGACCACTGTTTAAGGGTTAAATAAGTTTTACAATGTTGTAGGTAGCATCAGTTGATGATGACCACTGTTTAAGGGTTAAATAAGTTTTACAATGTTGTAGGTAGCATCAGTTGATGATGACATCACTGTTTAAGGGTTAAATAAGTTTTACAATGTTGTAGGTAGCATCAGTTGATGATGACCACTGTTTAAGGGTTAAATAAGTTTTACAATGTTGTAGGTAGCATCAGTTGATGATGACCACTGTTTAAGGGTTAAATAAGTTTTACAATGTTGTAGGTAGCATCAGTTGATGATGACCACTGTTTAAGGGTTAAATAAGTTTTACAATGTTGTAGGTAGCAGCATCAGTTGATGATGACCACTGTTTAAGGGTTAAATAAGTTTTACAATGTTGTAGGTAGCATCAGTTGATGATGACCACTGTTTAAGGGTTAAATAAGTTTTACAATGTTGTAGGTAGCATCAGTTGATGATGACCACTGTTTAAGGGTTAAATAAGTTTTACAATGTTGTAGGTAGCATCAGTTGATGATGACCACTGTTTAAGGGTTAAATAAGTTTTACAATGTTGTAGGTAGCATCAGTTGATGATGACCACTGTTTAAGGGTTAAATAAGTTTTACAATGTTGTAGGTAGCATCAGTTGATGATGACCACTGTTTAAGGGTTAAATAAGTTTTACAATGTTGTAGGTAGCATCAGTTGATGATGACCACTGTTTAAGGGTTAAATAAGTTTTACAATGTTGTAGGTAGCAGCATCAGTTGATGATGACCACTGTTTAAGGGTTAAATAAGTTTTACAATGTTGTAGGTAGCATCAGTTGATGATGACCACTGTTTAAGGGTTAAATAAGTTTTACAATGTTGTAGGTAGCATCAGTTGATGATGACCACTGTTTAAGGGTTAAATAAGTTTTACAATGTTGTAGGTAGCATCAGTTGATGATGACCACTGTTTAAGGGTTAAATAAGTTTTACAATGTTGTAGGTAGCATCAGTTGATGATGACCACTGTTTAAGGGTTAAATAAGTTTTACAATGTTGTAGGTAGCATCAGTTGATGATGACCACTGTTTAAGGGTTAAATAAGTTTTTACAATGTTGTAGGTAGCATCAGTTGATGATGACCACTGTTTAAGGGTTAAATAAGTTTTACAATGTTGTAGGTAGCATCAGTTGATGATGACCACTGTTTAAGGGTTAAATAAGTTTTACAATGTTGTAGGTAGCATCAGTTGATGATGACCACTGTTTAAGGGTTAAATAAGTTTTACAATGTTGTAGGTAGCATCAGTTGATGATGACCACTGTTTAAGGGTTAAATAAGTTTTACAATGTTGTAGGTAGCATCAGTTGATGATGACCACTGTTTAAGGGTTAAATAAGTTTTACAATGTTGTAGGTAGCATCAGTTGATGATGACCACTGTTTAAGGGTTAAATAAGTTTTACAATGTTGTAGGTAGCATCAGTTGATGATGACCACTGTTTAAGGGTTAAATAAGTTTTACAATGTTGTAGGTAGCATCAGTTGATGATGACCACTGTTTAAGGGTTAAATAAGTTTTACAATGTTGTAGGTAGCATCAGTTGATGATGACCACTGTTTAAGGGTTAAATAAGTTTTACAATGTTGTAGGTAGCATCAGTTGATGATGACCACTGTTTAAGGGTTAAATAAGTTTTACAATGTTGTAGGTAGCATCAGTTGATGATGACCACTGTTTAAGGGTTAAATAAGTTTTACAATGTTGTAGGTAGCATCAGTTGATGATGACCACTGTTTAAGGGTTAAATAAGTTTTACAATGTTGTAGGTAGCATCAGTTGATGATGACCACTGTTTAAGGGTTAAATAAGTTTTACAATGTTGTAGGTAGCATCAGTTGATGATGACCACTGTTTAAGGGTTAAATAAGTTTTACAATGTTGTAGGTAGCATCAGTTGATGATGACCACTGTTTAAGGGTTAAATAAGTTTTACAATGTTGTAGGTAGCATCAGTTGATGATGACCACTGTTTAAGGGTTAAATAAGTTTTACAATGTTGTAGGTAGCATCAGTTGATGATGACCACTGTTTAAGGGTTAAATAAGTTTTACAATGTTGTAGGTAGCAGCATCAGTTGATGATGACCACTGTTTAAGGGTTAAATAAGTTTTACAATGTTGTAGGTAGCATCAGTTGATGATGACCACTGTTTAAGGGTTAAATAAGTTTTACAATGTTGTAGGTAGCATCAGTTGATGATGACCACTGTTTAAGGGTTAAATAAGTTTTACAATGTTGTAGGTAGCATCAGTTGATGATGACCACTGTTTAAGGGTTAAAT
Source organism: Tachypleus tridentatus (assembly GCF_004210375.1). NCBI lineage: Eukaryota > Metazoa > Arthropoda > Merostomata > Xiphosura > Limulidae > Tachypleus > Tachypleus tridentatus. The sequence continues at coordinate 2,526,116 of NC_134833.1, read as the reverse complement.
AAGTTTTACAATGTTGTAGGTAGCATCAGTTGATGATGACCACTGTTTAAGGGTTAAATAAGTTTTACAATGTTGTAGGTAGCATCAGTTGATGATGACCACTGTTTAAGGGTTAAATAAGTTTTACAATGTTGTAGGTAGCATCAGTTGATGATGACCACTGTTTAAGGGTTAAATAAGTTTTACAATGTTGTAGGTAGCATCAGTTGATGATGACCACTGTTTAAGGGTTAAATAAGTTTTACAATGTTGTAGGTAGCATCAGTTGATGATGACCACTGTTTAAGGGTTAAATAAGTTTTACAATGTTGTAGGTAGCATCAGTTGATGATGACCACTGTTTAAGGGTTAAATAAGTTTTACAATGTTGTAGGTAGCATCAGTTGATGATGACCACTGTTTAAGGGTTAAATAAGTTTTACAATGTTGTAGGTAGCATCAGTTGATGATGACCACTGTTTAAGGGTTAAATAAGTTTTACAATGTTGTAGGTAGCATCAGTTGATGATGACCACTGTTTAAGGGTTAAATAAGTTTTACAATGTTGTAGGTAGCATCAGTTGATGATGACCACTGTTTAAGGGTTAAATAAGTTTTACAATGTTGTAGGTAGCATCAGTTGATGATGACCACTGTTTAAGGGTTAAATAAGTTTTACAATGTTGTAGGTAGCATCAGTTGATGATGACCACTGTTTAAGGGTTAAATAAGTTTTACAATGTTGTAGGTAGCATCAGTTGATGATGACCACTGTTTAAGGGTTAAATAAGTTTTACAATGTTGTAGGTAGCATCAGTTGATGATGACCACTGTTTAAGGGTTAAATAAGTTTTACAATGTTGTAGGTAGCATCAGTTGATGATGACCACTGTTTAAGGGTTAAATAAGTTTTACAATGTTGTAGGTAGCATCAGTTGATGATGACCACTGTTTAAGGGTTAAATAAGTTTTACAATGTTGTAGGTAGCATCAGTTGATGATGACCACTGTTTAAGGGTTAAATAAGTTTTACAATGTTGTAGGTAGCATCAGTTGATGATGACCACTGTTTAAGGGTTAAATAAGTTTTACAATGTTGTAGGTAGCATCAGTTGATGATGACCACTGTTTAAGGGTTAAATAAGTTTTACAATGTTGTAGGTAGCATCAGTTGATGATGACCACTGTTTAAGGGTTAAATAAGTTTTACAATGTTGTAGGTAGCATCAGTTGATGATGACCACTGTTTAAGGGTTAAATAAGTTTTACAATGTTGTAGGTAGCAGCATCAGTTGATGATGACCACTGTTTAAGGGTTAAATAAGTTTTACAATGTTGTAGGTAGCATCAGTTGATGATGACCACTGTTTAAGGGTTAAATAAGTTTTACAATGTTGTAGGTAGCATCAGTTGATGATGACCACTGTTTAAGGGTTAAATAAGTTTTACAATGTTGTAGGTAGCATCAGTTGATGATGACCACTGTTTAAGGGTTAAATAAGTTTTACAATGTTGTAGGTAGCATCAGTTGATGATGACCACTGTTTAAGGGTTAAATAAGTTTTTACAATGTTGTAGGTAGCATCAGTTGATGATGACCACTGTTTAAGGGTTAAATAAGTTTTTACAATGTTGTAGGTAGCATCAGTTGATGATGACCACTGTTTAAGGGTTAAATAAGTTTTACAATGTTGTAGGTAGCATCAGTTGATGATGACCACTGTTTAAGGGTTAAATAAGTTTTACAATGTTGTAGGTAGCATCAGTTGATGATGACCACTGTTTAAGGGTTAAATAAGTTTTACAATGTTGTAGGTAGCATCAGTTGATGATGACCACTGTTTAAGGGTTAAATAAGTTTTTACAATGTTGTAGGTAGCAGCATCAGTTGATGATGACCACTGTTTAAGGGTTAAATAAGTTTTACAATGTTGTAGGTAGCATCAGTTGATGATGACCACTGTTTAAGGGTTAAATAAGTTTTACAATGTTGTAGGTAGCATCAGTTGATGATGACCACTGTTTAAGGGTTAAATAAGTTTTACAATGTTGTAGGTAGCATCAGTTGATGATGACCACTGTTTAAGGGTTAAATAAGTTTTACAATGTTGTAGGTAGCAGCATCAGTTGATGATGACCACTGTTTAAGGGTTAAATAAGTTTTACAATGTTGTAGGTAGCATCAGTTGATGATGACCACTGTTTAAGGGTTAAATAAGTTTTACAATGTTGTAGGTAGCATCAGTTGATGATGACCACTGTTTAAGGGTTAAATAAGTTTTACAATGTTGTAGGTAGCATCAGTTGATGATGACCACTGTTTAAGGGTTAAATAAGTTTTACAATGTTGTAGGTAGCATCAGTTGATGATGACCACTGTTTAAGGGTTAAATAAGTTTTACAATGTTGTAGGTAGCATCAGTTGATGATGACCACTGTTTAAGGGTTAAATAAGTTTTACAATGTTGTAGGTAGCATCAGTTGATGATGACCACTGTTTAAGGGTTAAATAAGTTTTACAATGTTGTAGGTAGCATCAGTTGATGATGACCACTGTTTAAGGGTTAAATAAGTTTTACAATGTTGTAGGTAGCATCAGTTGATGATGACCACTGTTTAAGGGTTAAATAAGTTTTACAATGTTGTAGGTAGCATCAGTTGATGATGACCACTGTTTAAGGGTTAAATAAGTTTTACAATGTTGTAGGTAGCATCAGTTGATGATGACCACTGTTTAAGGGTTAAATAAGTTTTACAATGTTGTAGGTAGCAGCATCAGTTGATGATGACCACTGTTTAAGGGTTAAATAAGTTTTACAATGTTGTAGGTAGCATCAGTTGATGATGACCACTGTTTAAGGGTTAAATAAGTTTTACAATGTTGTAGGTAGCATCAGTTGATGATGACCACTGTTTAAGGGTTAAATAAGTTTTACAATGTTGTAGGTAGCAGCATCAGTTGATGATGACCACTGTTTAAGGGTTAAATAAGTTTTACAATGTTGTAGGTAGCATCAGTTGATGATGACCACTGTTTAAGGGTTAAATAAGTTTTACAATGTTGTAGGTAGCATCAGTTGATGATGACCACTGTTTAAGGGTTAAATAAGTTTTACAATGTTGTAGGTAGCATCAGTTGATGATGACCACTGTTTAAGGGTTAAATAAGTTTTACAATGTTGTAGGTAGCATCAGTTGATGATGACCACTGTTTAAGGGTTAAATAAGTTTTACAATGTTGTAGGTAGCATCAGTTGATGATGACCACTGTTTAAGGGTTAAATAAGTTTTACAATGTTGTAGGTAGCATCAGTTGATGATGACCACTGTTTAAGGGTTAAATAAGTTTTACAATGTTGTAGGTAGCATCAGTTGATGATGACCACTGTTTAAGGGTTAAATAAGTTTTACAATGTTGTAGGTAGCATCAGTTGATGATGACCACTGTTTAAGGGTTAAATAAGTTTTACAATGTTGTAGGTAGCATCAGTTGATGATGACCACTGTTTAAGGGTTAAATAAGTTTTACAATGTTGTAGGTAGCATCAGTTGATGATGACCACTGTTTAAGGGTTAAATAAGTTTTACAATGTTGTAGGTAGCATCAGTTGATGATGACCACTGTTTAAGGGTTAAATAAGTTTTACAATGTTGTAGGTAGCATCAGTTGATGATGACCACTGTTTAAGGGTTAAATAAGTTTTACAATGTTGTAGGTAGCATCAGTTGATGATGACCACTGTTTAAGGGTTAAATAAGTTTTACAATGTTGTAGGTAGCATCAGTTGATGATGACCACTGTTTAAGGGTTAAATAAGTTTTACAATGTTGTAGGTAGCATCAGTTGATGATGACCACTGTTTAAGGGTTAAATAAGTTTTACAATGTTGTAGGTAGCATCAGTTGATGATGACCACTGTTTAAGGGTTAAATAAGTTTTACAATGTTGTAGGTAGCATCAGTTGATGATGACCACTGTTTAAGGGTTAAATAAGTTTTACAATGTTGTAGGTAGCATCAGTTGATGATGACCACTGTTTAAGGGTTAAATAAGTTTTACAATGTTGTAGGTAGCATCAGTTGATGATGACCACTGTTTAAGGGTTAAATAAGTTTTACAATGTTGTAGGTAGCATCAGTTGATGATGACCACTGTTTAAGGGTTAAATAAGTTTTTACAATGTTGTAGGTAGCATCAGTTGATGATGACCACTGTTTAAGGGTTAAATAAGTTTTACAATGTTGTAGGTAGCATCAGTTGATGATGACCACTGTTTAAGGGTTAAATAAGTTTTACAATGTTGTAGGTAGCATCAGTTGATGATGACCACTGTTTAAGGGTTAAATAAGTTTTACAATGTTGTAGGTAGCATCAGTTGATGATGACCACTGTTTAAGGGTTAAATAAGTTTTACAATGTTGTAGGTAGCATCAGTGATGATGACCACTGTTTAAGGGTTAAATAAGTTTTACAATGTTGTAGGTAGCATCAGTTGATGATGACCACTGTTTAAGGGTTAAATAAGTTTTACAATGTTGTAGGTAGCATCAGTTGATGATGACCACTGTTTAAGGGTTAAATAAGTTTTACAATGTTGTAGGTAGCATCAGTTGATGATGACCACTGTTTAAGGGTTAAATAAGTTTTACAATGTTGTAGGTAGCATCAGTTGATGATGACCACTGTTTAAGGGTTAAATAAGTTTTACAATGTTGTAGGTAGCATCAGTTGATGATGACCACTGTTTAAGGGTTAAATAAGTTTTACAATGTTGTAGGTAGCAGCATCAGTTGATGATGACCACTGTTTAAGGGTTAAATAAGTTTTACAATGTTGTAGGTAGCATCAGTTGATGATGACCACTGTTTAAGGGTTAAATAAGTTTTACAATGTTGTAGGTAGCATCAGTTGATGATGACCACTGTTTAAGGGTTAAATAAGTTTTACAATGTTGTAGGTAGCATCAGTCAGTTGATGTTTTACAATGACCACATCAGTTGATGATTTTAAGGGTTAAATAAGTTTTACAATGTTGTAGGTAGCATCAGTTGATGATGACCACTGTTTAAGGGTTAAATAAGTTTTACAATGTTGTAGGTAGCATCAGTTGATGATGACCACTGTTTAAGGGTTAAATAAGTTTTACAATGTTGTAGGTAGCATCAGTTGATGATGACCACTGTTTAAGGGTTAAATAAGTTTTACAATGTTGTAGGTAGCATCAGTTGATGATGACCACTGTTTAAGGGTTAAATAAGTTTTACAATGTTGTAGGTAGCATCAGTTGATGATGACCACTGTTTAAGGGTTAAATAAGTTTTACAATGTTGTAGGTAGCATCAGTTGATGATGACCACTGTTTAAGGGTTAAATAAGTTTTACAATGTTGTAGGTAGCATCAGTTGATGATGACCACTGTTTAAGGGTTAAATAAGTTTTACAATGTTGTAGGTAGCATCAGTTGATGATGACCACTGTTTAAGGGTTAAATAAGTTTTACAATGTTGTAGGTAGCATCAGTTGATGATGACCACTGTTTAAGGGTTAAATAAGTTTTACAATGTTGTAGGTAGCAGCATCAGTTGATGATGACCACTGTTTAAGGGTTAAATAAGTTTTACAATGTTGTAGGTAGCATCAGTTGATGATGACCACTGTTTAAGGGTTAAATAAGTTTTACAATGTTGTAGGTAGCATCAGTTGATGATGACCACTGTTTAAGGGTTAAATAAGTTTTACAATGTTGTAGGTAGCATCAGTTGATGATGACCACTGTTTAAGGGTTAAATAAGTTTTACAATGTTGTAGGTAGCATCAGTTGATGATGACCACTGTTTAAGGGTTAAATAAGTTTTACAATGTTGTAGGTAGCATCAGTTGATGATGACCACTGTTTAAGGGTTAAATAAGTTTTACAATGTTGTTACAATGTTGTAGGTAAATAAGCAATGTTGTAGGTAGCATCAGTTGATGATGACCACTGTTTAAGGGTTAAATAAGTTTTACAATGTTGTAGGTAGCATCAGTTGATGATGACCACTGTTTAAGGGTTAAATAAGTTTTACAATGTTGTAGGTAGCATCAGTTGATGATGACCACTGTTTAAGGGTTAAATAAGTTTTACAATGTTGTAGGTAGCATCAGTTGATGATGACCACTGTTTAAGGGTTAAATAAGTTTTACAATGTTGTAGGTAGCATCAGTTGATGATGACCACTGTTTAAGGGTTAAATAAGTTTTACAATGTTGTAGGTAGCATCAGTTGATGATGACCACTGTTTAAGGGTTAAATAAGTTTTACAATGTTGTAGGTAGCAGCATCAGTTGATGATGACCACTGTTTAAGGGTTAAATAAGTTTTACAATGTTGTAGGTAGCATCAGTTGATGATGACCACTGTTTAAGGGTTAAATAAGTTTTACAATGTTGTAGGTAGCATCAGTTGATGATGACCACTGTTTAAGGGTTAAATAAGTTTTTTTACAATGTTGTAGGTAGCATCAGTTGATGATGACCACTGTTTAAGGGTTAAATAAGTTTTACAATGTTGTAGGTAGCAGCATCAGTTGATGATGACCACTGTTTAAGGGTTAAATAAGTTTTACAATGTTGTAGGTAGCATCAGTTGATGATGACCACTGTTTAAGGGTTAAATAAGTTTTACAATGTTGTAGGTAGCATCAGTTGATGATGACCACTGTTTAAGGGTTAAATAAGTTTTACAATGTTGTAGGTAGCATCAGTTGATGATGACCACTGTTTAAGGGTTAAATAAGTTTTACAATGTTGTAGGTAGCATCAGTTGATGATGACCACTGTTTAAGGGTTAAATAAGTTTTACAATGTTGTAGGTAGCATCAGTTGATGATGACCACTGTTTAAGGGTTAAATAAGTTTTACAATGTTGTAGGTAGCATCAGTTGATGATGACCACTGTTTAAGGGTTAAATAAGTTTTACAATGTTGTAGGTAGCATCAGTTGATGATGACCACTGTTTAAGGGTTAAATAAGTTTTACAATGTTGTAGGTAGCATCAGTTGATGATGACCACTGTTTAAGGGTTAAATAAGTTTTACAATGTTGTAGGTAGCATCAGTTGATGATGACCACTGTTTAAGGGTTAAATAAGTTTTACAATGTTGTAGGTAGCATCAGTTGATGATGACCACTGTTTAAGGGTTAAATAAGTTTTACAATGTTGTAGGTAGCATCAGTTGATGATGACCACTGTTTAAGGGTTAAATAAGTTTTACAATGTTGTAGGTAGCATCAGTTGATGATGACCACTGTTTAAGGGTTAAATAAGTTTTACAATGTTGTAGGTAGCATCAGTTGATGATGACCACTGTTTAAGGGTTAAATAAGTTTTACAATGTTGTAGGTAGCATCAGTTGATGATGACCACTGTTTAAGGGTTAAATAAGTTTTACAATGTTGTAGGTAGCATCAGTTGATGATGACCACTGTTTAAGGGTTAAATAAGTTTTACAATGTTGTAGGTAGCATCAGTTGATGATGACCACTGTTTAAGGGTTAAATAAGTTTTACAATGTTGTAGGTAGCATCAGTTGATGATGACCACTGTTTAAGGGTTAAATAAGTTTTACAATGTTGTAGGTAGCATCAGTTGATGATGACCACTGTTTAAGGGTTAAATAAGTTTTACAATGTTGTAGGTAGCATCAGTTGATGATGACCACTGTTTAAGGGTTAAATAAGTTTTACAATGTTGTAGGTAGCATCAGTTGATGATGACCACTGTTTAAGGGTTAAATAAGTTTTACAATGTTGTAGGTAGCAGCATCAGTTGATGATGACCACTGTTTAAGGGTTAAATAAGTTTTACAATGTTGTAGGTAGCATCAGTTGATGATGACCACTGTTTAAGGGTTAAATAAGTTTTACAATGTTGTAGGTAGCAGCATCAGTTGATGATGACCACTGTTTAAGGGTTAAATAAGTTTTACAATGTTGTAGGTAGCATCAGTTGATGATGACCACTGTTTAAGGGTTAAATAAGTTTTACAATGTTGTAGGTAGCATCAGTTGATGATGACCACTGTTTAAGGGTTAAATAAGTTTTACAATGTTGTAGGTAGCATCAGTTGATGATGACCACTGTTTAAGGGTTAAATAAGTTTTACAATGTTGTAGGTAGCATCAGTTGATGATGACCACTGTTTAAGGGTTAAATAAGTTTTACAATGTTGTAGGTAGCATCAGTTGATGATGACCACTGTTTAAGGGTTAAATAAGTTTTACAATGTTGTAGGTAGCATCAGTTGATGATGACCACTGTTTAAGGGTTAAATAAGTTTTACAATGTTGTAGGTAGCATCAGTTGATGATGACCACTGTTTAAGGGTTAAATAAGTTTTACAATGTTGTAGGTAGCATCAGTTGATGATGACCACTGTTTAAGGGTTAAATAAGTTTTACAATGTTGTAGGTAGCATCAGTTGATGATGACCACTGTTTAAGGGTTAAATAAGTTTTACAATGTTGTAGGTAGCAGCATCAGTTGATGATGACCACTGTTTAAGGGTTAAATAAGTTTTACAATGTTGTAGGTAGCATCAGTTGATGATGACCACTGTTTAAGGGTTAAATAAGTTTTACAATGTTGTAGGTAGCATCAGTTGATGATGACCACTGTTTAAGGGTTAAATAAGTTTTACAATGTTGTAGGTAGCAGGTCAGTTGATGATGACCACTGTTTAAGGGTTAAATAAGTTTTACAATGTTGTAGGTAGCATCAGTTGATGATGACCACTGTTTAAGGGTTAAATAAGTTTTACAATGTTGTAGGTAGCATCAGTTGATGATGACCACTGTTTAAGGGTTAAATAAGTTTTACAATGTTGTAGGTAGCATCAGTTGATGATGACCACTGTTTAAGGGTTAAATAAGTTTTACAATGTTGTAGGTAGCATCAGTTGATGATGACCACTGTTTAAGGGTTAAATAAGTTTTACAATGTTGTAGGTAGCATCAGTTGATGATGACCACTGTTTAAGGGTTAAATAAGTTTTACAATGTTGTAGGTAGCATCAGTTGATGATGACCACTGTTTAAGGGTTAAATAAGTTTTACAATGTTGTAGGTAGCATCAGTTGATGATGACCACTGTTTAAGGGTTAAATAAGTTTTACAATGTTGTAGGTAGCAGCATCAGTTGATGATGACCACTGTTTAAGGGTTAAATAAGTTTTACAATGTTGTAGGTAGCATCAGTTGATGATGACCACTGTTTAAGGGTTAAATAAGTTTTACAATGTTGTAGGTAGCATCAGTTGATGATGACCACTGTTTAAGGGTTAAATAAGTTTTACAATGTTGTAGGTAGCATCAGTTGATGATGACCACTGTTTAAGGGTTAAATAAGTTTTACAATGTTGTAGGTAGCAGCATCAGTTGATGATGACCACTGTTTAAGGGTTAAATAAGTTTTACAATGTTGTAGGTAGCATCAGTTGATGATGACCACTGTTTAAGGGTTAAATAAGTTTTACAATGTTGTAGGTAGCATCAGTTGATGATGACCACTGTTTAAGGGTTAAATAAGTTTTACAATGTTGTAGGTAGCATCAGTTGATGATGACCACTGTTTAAGGGTTAAATAAGTTTTACAATGTTGTAGGTAGCATCAGTTGATGATGACCACTGTTTAAGGGTTAAATAAGTTTTACAATGTTGTAGGTAGCATCAGTTGATGATGACCACTGTTTAAGGGTTAAATAAGTTTTACAATGTTGTAGGTAGCAGCATCAGTTGATGATGACCACTGTTTAAGGGTTAAATAAGTTTTACAATGTTGTAGGTAGCATCAGTTGATGATGACCACTGTTTAAGGGTTAAATAAGTTTTACAATGTTGTAGGTAGCATCAGTTGATGATGACCACTGTTTAAGGGTTAAATAAGTTTTACAATGTTGTAGGTAGCATCAGTTGATGATGACCACTGTTTAAGGGTTAAATAAGTTTTACAATGTTGTAGGTAGCATCAGTTGATGATGACCACTGTTTAAGGGTTAAATAAGTTTTACAATGTTGTAGGTAGCATCAGTTGATGATGACCACTGTTTAAGGGTTAAATAAGTTTTACAATGTTGTAGGTAGCAGCATCAGTTGATGATGACCACTGTTTAAGGGTTAAATAAGTTTTACAATGTTGTAGGTAGCATCAGTTGATGATGACCACTGTTTAAGGGTTAAATAAGTTTTACAATGTTGTAGGTAGCATCAGTTGATGATGACCACTGTTTAAGGGTTAAATAAGTTTTACAATGTTGTAGGTAGCATCAGTTGATGATGACCACTGTTTAAGGGTTAAATAAGTTTTACAATGTTGTAGGTAGCAGCATCAGTTGATGATGACCACTGTTTAAGGGTTAAATAAGTTTTACAATGTTGTAGGTAGCATCAGTTGATGATGACCACTGTTTAAGGGTTAAATAAGTTTTACAATGTTGTAGGTAGCATCAGTTGATGATGACCACTGTTTAAGGGTTAAATAAGTTTTACAATGTTGTAGGTAGCATCAGTTGATGATGACCACTGTTTAAGGGTTAAATAAGTTTTACAATGTTGTAGGTAGCATCAGTTGATGATGACCACTGTTTAAGGGTTAAATAAGTTTTACAATGTTGTAGGTAGCATCAGTTGATGATGACCACTGTTTAAGGGTTAAATAAGTTTTACAATGTTGTAGGTAGCATCAGTTGATGATGACCACTGTTTAAGGGTTAAATAAGTTTTACAATGTTGTAGGTAGCATCAGTTGATGATGACCACTGTTTAAGGGTTAAATAAGTTTTACAATGTTGTAGGTAGCATCAGTTGATGATGACCACTGTTTAAGGGTTAAATAAGTTTTACAATGTAGGTAGCAGCATCAGTTGATGATGACCACTGTTTAAGGGTTAAATAAGTTTTACAATGTTGTAGGTAGCATCAGTTGATGATGACCACTGTTTAAGGGTTAAATAAGTTTTACAATGTTGTAGGTAGCATCAGTTGATGATGACCACTGTTTAAGGGTTAAATAAGTTTTACAATGTTGTAGGTAGCATCAGTTGATGATGACCACTGTTTAAGGGTTAAATAAGTTTTACAATGTTGTAGGTAGCATCAGTTGATGATGACCACTGTTTAAGGGTTAAATAAGTTTTACAATGTTGTAGGTAGCATCAGTTGATGATGACCACTGTTTAAGGGTTAAATAAGTTTTACAATGTTGTAGGTAGCATCAGTTGATGATGACCACTGTTTAAGGGTTAAATAAGTTTTACAATGTTGTAGGTAGCAGCATCAGTTGATGATGACCACTGTTTAAGGGTTAAATAAGTTTTACAATGTTGTAGGTAGCATCAGTTGATGATGACCACTGTTTAAGGGTTAAATAAGTTTTACAATGTTGTAGGTAGCATCAGTTGATGATGACCACTGTTTAAGGGTTAAATAAGTTTTACAATGTTGTAGGTAGCATCAGTTGATGATGACCACTGTTTAAGGGTTAAATAAGTTTTACAATGTTGTAGGTAGCATCAGTTGATGATGACCACTGTTTAAGGGTTAAATAAGTTTTACAATGTTGTAGGTAGCATCAGTTGATGATGACCACTGTTTAAGGGTTAAATAAGTTTTACAATGTTGTAGGTAGCATCAGTTGATGATGACCACTGTTTAAGGGTTAAATAAGTTTTACAATGTTGTAGGTAGCAGCATCAGTTGATGATGACCACTGTTTAAGGGTTAAATAAGTTTTACAATGTTGTAGGTAGCATCAGTTGATGATGACCACTGTTTAAGGGTTAAATAAGTTTTACAATGTTGTAGGTAGCATCAGTTGATGATGACCACTGTTTAAGGGTTAAATAAGTTTTACAATGTTGTAGGTAGCATCAGTTGATGATGACCACTGTTTAAGGGTTAAATAAGTTTTACAATGTTGTAGGTAGCATCAGTTGATGATGACCACTGTTTAAGGGTTAAATAAGTTTTACAATGTTGTAGGTAGCATCAGTTGATGATGACCACTGTTTAAGGGTTAAATAAGTTTTACAATGTTGTAGGTAGCATCAGTTGATGATGACCACTGTTTAAGGGTTAAATAAGTTTTACAATGTTGTAGGTAGCATCAGTTGATGATGACCACTGTTTAAGGGTTAAATAAGTTTTTACAATGTTGTAGGTAGCATCAGTTGATGATGACCACTGTTTAAGGGTTAAATAAGTTTTACAATGTTGTAGGTAGCATCAGTTGATGATGACCACTGTTTAAGGGTTAAATAAGTTTTACAATGTTGTAGGTAGCATCAGTTGATGATGACCACTGTTTAAGGGTTAAATAAGTTTTACAATGTTGTAGGTAGCAGCATCAGTTGATGATGACCACTGTTTAAGGGTTAAATAAGTTTTACAATGTTGTAGGTAGCATCAGTTGATGATGACCACTGTTTAAGGGTTAAATAAGTTTTACAATGTTGTAGGTAGCATCAGTTGATGATGACCACTGTTTAAGGGTTAAATAAGTTTTACAATGTTGTAGGTAGCATCAGTTGATGATGACCACTGTTTAAGGGTTAAATAAGTTTTACAATGTTGTAGGTAGCATCAGTTGATGATGACCACTGTTTAAGGGTTAAATAAGTTTTACAATGTTGTAGGTAGCATCAGTTGATGATGACCACTGTTTAAGGGTTAAATAAGTTTTACAATGTTGTAGGTAGCATCAGTTGATGATGACCACTGTTTAAGGGTTAAATAAGTTTTACAATGTTGTAGGTAGCATCAGTTGATGATGACCACTGTTTAAGGGTTAAATAAGTTTTACAATGTTGTAGGTAGCATCAGTTGATGATGACCACTGTTTAAGGGTTAAATAAGTTTTACAATGTTGTAGGTAGCATCAGTTGATGATGACCACTGTTTAAGGGTTAAATAAGTTTTACAATGTTGTAGGTAGCATCAGTTGATGATGACCACTGTTTAAGGGTTAAATAAGTTTTACAATGTTGTAGGTAGCATCAGTTGATGATGACCACTGTTTAAGGGTTAAATAAGTTTTACAATGTTGTAGGTAGCATCAGTTGATGATGACCACTGTTTAAGGGTTAAATAAGTTTTACAATGTTGTAGGTAGCATCAGTTGATGATGACCACTGTTTAAGGGTTAAATAAGTTTTACAATGTTGTAGGTAGCATCAGTTGATGATGACCACTGTTTAAGGGTTAAATAAGTTTTACAATGTTGTAGGTAGCATCAGTTGATGATGACCACTGTTTAAGGGTTAAATAAGTTTTACAATGTTGTAGGTAGCATCAGTTGATGATGACCACTGTTTAAGGGTTAAATAAGTTTTACAATGTTGTAGGTAGCATCAGTTGATGATGACCACTGTTTAAGGGTTAAATAAGTTTTACAATGTTGTAGGTAGCATCAGTTGATGATGACCACTGTTTAAGGGTTAAATAAGTTTTACAATGTTGTAGGTAGCAGCATCAGTTGATGATGACCACTGTTTAAGGGTTAAATAAGTTTTACAATGTTGTAGGTAGCATCAGTTGATGATGACCACTGTTTAAGGGTTAAATAAGTTTTACAATGTTGTAGGTAGCATCAGTTGATGATGACCACTGTTTAAGGGTTAAATAAGTTTTACAATGTTGTAGGTAGCATCAGTTGATGATGACCACTGTTTAAGGGTTAAATAAGTTTTACAATGTTGTAGGTAGCATCAGTTGATGATGACCACTGTTTAAGGGTTAAATAAGTTTTACAATGTTGTAGGTAGCATCAGTTGATGATGACCACTGTTTAAGGGTTAAATAAGTTTTACAATGTTGTAGGTAGCATCAGTTGATGATGACCACTGTTTAAGGGTTAAATAAGTTTTACAATGTTGTAGGTAGCATCAGTTGATGATGACCACTGTTTAAGGGTTAAATAAGTTTTACAATGTTGTAGGTAGCATCAGTTGATGATGACCACTGTTTAAGGGTTAAATAAGTTTTACAATGTTGTAGGTAGCAGCAGTTGATGATGACCACTGTTTAAGGGTTAAATAAGTTTTACAATGTTGTAGGTAGCATCAGTTGATGATGACCACTGTTTAAGGGTTAAATAAGTTTTACAATGTTGTAGGTAGCATCAGTTGATGATGACCACTGTTTAAGGGTTAAATAAGTTTTACAATGTTGTAGGTAGCATCAGTTGATGATGACCACTGTTTAAGGGTTAAATAAGTTTTACAATGTTGTAGGTAGCATCAGTTGATGATGACCACTGTTTAAGGGTTAAATAAGTTTTACAATGTTGTAGGTAGCATCAGTTGATGATGACCACTGTTTAAGGGTTAAATAAGTTTTACAATGTTGTAGGTAGCATCAGTTGATGATGACCACTGTTTAAGGGTTAAATAAGTTTTACAATGTTGTAGGTAGCAGCATCAGTTGATGATGACCACTGTTTAAGGGTTAAATAAGTTTTACAATGTTGTAGGTAGCATCAGTTGATGATGACCACTGTTTAAGGGTTAAATAAGTTTTACAATGTTGTAGGTAGCATCAGTTGATGATGACCACTGTTTAAGGGTTAAATAAGTTTTACAATGTTGTAGGTAGCATCAGTTGATGATGACCACTGTTTAAGGGTTAAATAAGTTTTACAATGTTGTAGGTAGCAGCATCAGTTGATGATGACCACTGTTTAAGGGTTAAATAAGTTTTACAATGTTGTAGGTAGCATCAGTTGATGATGACCACTGTTTAAGGGTTAAATAAGTTTTACAATGTTGTAGGTAGCAGCATCAGTTGATGATGACCACTGTTTAAGGGTTAAATAAGTTTTACAATGTTGTAGGTAGCATCAGTTGATGATGACCACTGTTTAAGGGTTAAATAAGTTTTACAATGTTGTAGGTAGCATCAGTTGATGATGACCACTGTTTAAGGGTTAAATAAGTTTTACAATGTTGTAGGTAGCATCAGTTGATGATGACCACTGTTTAAGGGTTAAATAAGTTTTACAATGTTGTAGGTAGCATCAGTTGATGATGACCACTGTTTAAGGGTTAAATAAGTTTTACAATGTTGTAGGTAGCATCAGTTGATGATGACCACTGTTTAAGGGTTAAATAAGTTTTACAATGTTGTAGGTAGCAGCATCAGTTGATGATGACCACTGTTTAAGGGTTAAATAAGTTTTACAATGTTGTAGGTAGCATCAGTTGATGATGACCACTGTTTAAGGGTTAAATAAGTTTTACAATGTTGTAGGTAGCATCAGTTGATGATGACCACTGTTTAAGGGTTAAATAAGTTTTACAATGTTGTAGGTAGCATCAGTTGATGATGACCACTGTTTAAGGGTTAAATAAGTTTTACAATGTTGTAGGTAGCATCAGTTGATGATGACCACTGTTTAAGGGTTAAATAAGTTTTACAATGTTGTAGGTAGCATCAGTTGATGATGACCACTGTTTAAGGGTTAAATAAGTTTTACAATGTTGTAGGTAGCAGCATCAGTTGATGATGACCACTGTTTAAGGGTTAAATAAGTTTTACAATGTTGTAGGTAGCATCAGTTGATGATGACCACTGTTTAAGGGTTAAATAAGTTTTACAATGTTGTAGGTAGCATCAGTTGATGATGACCACTGTTTAAGGGTTAAATAAGTTTTTACAATGTTGTAGGTAGCATCAGTTGATGATGACCACTGTTTAAGGGTTAAATAAGTTTTACAATGTTGTAGGTAGCATCAGTTGATGATGACCACTGTTTAAGGGTTAAATAAGTTTTACAATGTTGTAGGTAGCATCAGTTGATGATGACCACTGTTTAAGGGTTAAATAAGTTTTACAATGTTGTAGGTAGCATCAGTTGATGATGACCACTGTTTAAGGGTTAAATAAGTTTTACAATGTTGTAGGTAGCATCAGTTGATGATGACCACTGTTTAAGGGTTAAATAAGTTTTACAATGTTGTAGGTAGCATCAGTTGATGATGACCACTGTTTAAGGGTTAAATAAGTTTTACAATGTTGTAGGTAGCATCAGTTGATGATGACCACTGTTTAAGGGTTAAATAAGTTTTACAATGTTGTAGGTAGCATCAGTTGATGATGACCACTGTTTAAGGGTTAAATAAGTTTTACAATGTTGTAGGTAGCATCAGTTGATGATGACCACTGTTTAAGGGTTAAATAAGTTTTACAATGTTGTAGGTAGCATCAGTTGATGATGACCACTGTTTAAGGGTTAAATAAGTTTTACAATGTTGTAGGTAGCATCAGTTGATGATGACCACTGTTTAAGGGTTAAATAAGTTTTACAATGTTGTAGGTAGCATCAGTTGATGATGACCACTGTTTAAGGGTTAAATAAGTTTTACAATGTTGTAGGTAGCATCAGTTGATGATGACCACTGTTTAAGGGTTAAATAAGTTTTACAATGTTGTAGGTAGCATCAGTTGATGATGACCACTGTTTAAGGGTTAAATAAGTTTTACAATGTTGTAGGTAGCATCAGTTGATGATGACCACTGTTTAAGGGTTAAATAAGTTTTACAATGTTGTAGGTAGCATCAGTTGATGATGACCACTGTTTAAGGGTTAAATAAGTTTTACAATGTTGTAGGTAGCATCAGTTGATGATGACCACTGTTTAAGGGTTAAATAAGTTTTACAATGTTGTAGGTAGCATCAGTTGATGATGACCACTGTTTAAGGGTTAAATAAGTTTTACAATGTTGTAGGTAGCAGCATCAGTTGATGATGACCACTGTTTAAGGGTTAAATAAGTTTTACAATGTTGTAGGTAGCATCAGTTGATGATGACCACTGTTTAAGGGTTAAATAAGTTTTACAATGTTGTAGGTAGCATCAGTTGATGATGACCACTGTTTAAGGGTTAAATAAGTTTTACAATGTTGTAGGTAGCAGCATCAGTTGATGATGACCACTGTTTAAGGGTTAAATAAGTTTTACAATGTTGTAGGTAGCATCAGTTGATGATGACCACTGTTTAAGGGTTAAATAAGTTTTACAATGTTGTAGGTAGCATCATTCGATGATGACCACTGTTTAAGGGTTAAATAAGTTTTTAAATTTGTAGGTAGCATCAGTTGATGATGACCACTGTTTACAGTTAAATAAGTTTTCACAATGTTCTACGTAGCATCAGTTGATGATGACCACTGTTTAAAGTTAAATAAGTTTTTACAATGTTGTAGGTAGCAGCATCAGTTGATGATGACCACTGTTTAAGGGTTAAATAAGTTTTACAATGTTGTAGGTAGCATCAGTTGATGATGACCACTGTTTAAGGGTTAAATAAGTTTTACAATGTTGTAGGTAGCATCAGTTGATGATGACCACTGTTTAAGGGTTAAATAAGTTTTACAATGTTGTAGGTAGCATCAGTTGATGATGACCACTGTTTAAGGGTTAAATAAGTTTTACAATGTTGTAGGTAGCATCAGTTGATGATGACCACTGTTTAAGGGTTAAATAAGTTTTACAATGTTGTAGGTAGCATCAGTTGATGATGACCACTGTTTAAGGGTTAAATAAGTTTTACAATGTTGTAGGTAGCATCAGTTGATGATGACCACTGTTTAAGGGTTAAATAAGTTTTACAATGTTGTAGGTAGCATCAGTTGATGATGACCACTGTTTAAGGGTTAAATAAGTTTTACAATGTTGTAGGTAGCAGCATCAGTTGATGATGACCACTGTTTAAGGGTTAAATAAGTTTTACAATGTTGTAGGTAGCATCAGTTGATGATGACCACTGTTTAAGGGTTAAATAAGTTTTACAATGTTGTAGGTAGCATCAGTTGATGATGACCACTGTTTAAGGGTTAAATAAGTTTTACAATGTTGTAGGTAGCATCAGTTGATGATGACCACTGTTTAAGGGTTAAATAAGTTTTACAATGTTGTAGGTAGCATCAGTTGATGATGACCACTGTTTAAGGGTTAAATAAGTTTTACAATGTTGTAGGTAGCATCAGTTGATGATGACCACTGTTTAAGGGTTAAATAAGTTTTACAATGTTGTAGGTAGCATCAGTTGATGATGACCACTGTTTAAGGGTTAAATAAGTTTTACAATGTTGTAGGTAGCATCAGTTGATGATGACCACTGTTTAAGGGTTAAATAAGTTTTACAATGTTGTAGGTAGCATCAGTTGATGATGACCACTGTTTAAGGGTTAAATAAGTTTTACAATGTTGTAGGTAGCATCAGTTGATGATGACCACTGTTTAAGGGTTAAATAAGTTTTACAATGTTGTAGGTAGCAGCATCAGTTGATGATGACCACTGTTTAAGGGTTAAATAAGTTTTACAATGTTGTAGGTAGCATCAGTTGATGATGACCACTGTTTAAGGGTTAAATAAGTTTTACAATGTTGTAGGTAGCATCAGTTGATGATGACCACTGTTTAAGGGTTAAATAAGTTTTACAATGTTGTAGGTAGCATCAGTTGATGATGACCACTGTTTAAGGGTTAAATAAGTTTTACAATGTTGTAGGTAGCATCAGTTGATGATGACCACTGTTTAAGGGTTAAATAAGTTTTACAATGTTGTAGGTAGCATCAGTTGATGATGACCACCGTTTAAGGGTTAAATAAGTTTTACAATGTTGTAGGTAGCATCAGTTGATGATGACCACTGTTTAAGGGTTAAATAAGTTTTACAATGTTGTAGGTAGCATCAGTTGATGATGACCACTGTTTAAGGGTTAAATAAGTTTTACAATGTTGTAGGTAGCATCAGTTGATGATGACCACTGTTTAAGGGTTAAATAAGTTTTACAATGTTGTAGGTAGCATCAGTTGATGATGACCACTGTTTAAGGGTTAAATAAGTTTTACAATGTTGTAGGTAGCATCAGTTGATGATGACCACTGTTTAAGGGTTAAATAAGTTTTACAATGTTGTAGGTAGCATCAGTTGATGATGACCACTGTTTAAGGGTTAAATAAGTTTTACAATGTTGTAGGTAGCAGCATCAGTTGATGATGACCACTGTTTAAGGGTTAAATAAGTTTTACAATGTTGTAGGTAGCATCAGTTGATGATGACCACTGTTTAAGGGTTAAATAAGTTTTACCACTGTTTAAGGGTTAAATAAGTTTTACAATGTTGTAGGTAGCATCAGTTGATGATGACCACTGTTTAAGGGTTAAATAAGTTTTACAATGTTGTAGGTAGCATCAGTTGATGATGACCACTGTTTAAGGGTTAAATAAGTTTTACAATGTTGTAGGTAGCATCAGTTGATGATGACCACTGTTTAAGGGTTAAATAAGTTTTACAATGTTGTAGGTAGCATCAGTTGATGATGACCACTGTTTAAGGGTTAAATAAGTTTTACAATGTTGTAGGTAGCATCAGTTGATGATGACCACTGTTTAAGGGTTAAATAAGTTTTACAATGTTGTAGGTAGCATCAGTTGATGATGACCACTGTTTAAGGGTTAAATAAGTTTTACAATGTTGTAGGTAGCAGCATCAGTTGATGATGACCACTGTTTAAGGGTTAAATAAGTTTTACAATGTTGTAGGTAGCATCAGTTGATGATGACCACTGTTTAAGGGTTAAATAAGTTTTACAATGTTGTAGGTAGCATCAGTTGATGATGACCACTGTTTAAGGGTTAAATAAGTTTTACAATGTTGTAGGTAGCATCAGTTGATGATGACCACTGTTTAAGGGTTAAATAAGTTTTACAATGTTGTAGGTAGCATCAGTTGATGATGACCACCGTTTAAGGGTTAAATAAGTTTTACAATGTTGTAGGTAGCATCAGTTGATGATGACCACTGTTTAAGGGTTAAATAAGTTTTACAATGTTGTAGGTAGCATCAGTTGATGATGACCACTGTTTAAGGGTTAAATAAGTTTTACAATGTTGTAGGTAGCATCAGTTGATGATGACCACTGTTTAAGGGTTAAATAAGTTTTACAATGTTGTAGGTAGCATCAGTTGATGATGACCACTGTTTAAGGGTTAAATAAGTTTTACAATGTTGTAGGTAGCAGCATCAGTTGATGATGACCACTGTTTAAGGGTTAAATAAGTTTTACAATGTTGTAGGTAGCATCAGTTGATGATGACCACTGTTTAAGGGTTAAATAAGTTTTACAATGTTGTAGGTAGCATCAGTTGATGATGACCACTGTTTAAGGGTTAAATAAGTTTTACAATGTTGTAGGTAGCATCAGTTGATGATGACCACTGTTTAAGGGTTAAATAAGTTTTACAATGTTGTAGGTAGCATCAGTTGATGATGACCACTGTTTAAGGGTTAAATAAGTTTTACAATGTTGTAGGTAGCATCAGTTGATGATGACCACCGTTTAAGGGTTAAATAAGTTTTACAATGTTGTAGGTAGCATCAGTTGATGATGACCACTGTTTAAGGGTTAAATAAGTTTTACAATGTTGTAGGTAGCATCAGTTGATGATGACCACTGTTTAAGGGTTAAATAAGTTTTACAATGTTGTAGGTAGCATCAGTTGATGATGACCACTGTTTAAGGGTTAAATAAGTTTTACAATGTTGTAGGTAGCATCAGTTGATGATGACCACTGTTTAAGGGTTAAATAAGTTTTACAATGTTGTAGGTAGCATCAGTTGATGATGACCACTGTTTAAGGGTTAAATAAGTTTTACAATGTTGTAGGTAGCAGCATCAGTTGATGATGACCACTGTTTAAGGGTTAAATAAGTTTTACAATGTTGTAGGTAGCATCAGTTGATGATGACCACTGTTTAAGGGTTAAATAAGTTTTACAATGTTGTAGGTAGCATCAGTTGATGATGACCACTGTTTAAGGGTTAAATAAGTTTTACAATGTTGTAGGTAGCATCAGTTGATGATGACCACTGTTTAAGGGTTAAATAAGTTTTACAATGTTGTAGGTAGCATCAGTTGATGATGACCACTGTTTAAGGGTTAAATAAGTTTTACAATGTTGTAGGTAGCATCAGTTGATGATGACCACTGTTTAAGGGTTAAATAAGTTTTACAATGTTGTAGGTAGCATCAGTTGATGATGACCACTGTTTAAGGGTTAAATAAGTTTTACAATGTTGTAGGTAGCATCAGTTGATGATGACCACTGTTTAAGGGTTAAATAAGTTTTACAATGTTGTAGGTAGCATCAGTTGATGATGACCACTGTTTAAGGGTTAAATAAGTTTTACAATGTTGTAGGTAGCATCAGTTGATGATGACCACTGTTTAAGGGTTAAATAAGTTTTACAATGTTGTAGGTAGCATCAGTTGATGATGACCACTGTTTAAGGGTTAAATAAGTTTTACAATGTTGTAGGTAGCATCAGTTGATGATGACCACTGTTTAAGGGTTAAATAAGTTTTACAATGTTGTAGGTAGCATCAGTTGATGATGACCACTGTTTAAGGGTTAAATAAGTTTTACAATGTTGTAGGTAGCATCAGTTGATGATGACCACTGTTTAAGGGTTAAATAAGTTTTACAATGTTGTAGGTAGCATCAGTTGATGATGACCACTGTTTAAGGGTTAAATAAGTTTTACAATGTTGTAGGTAGCATCAGTTGATGATGACCACTGTTTAAGGGTTAAATAAGTTTTACAATGTTGTAGGTAGCATCAGTTGATGATGACCACTGTTTAAGGGTTAAATAAGTTTTACAATGTTGTAGGTAGCATCAGTTGATGATGACCACTGTTTAAGGGTTAAATAAGTTTTACAATGTTGTAGGTAGCAGCATCAGTTGATGATGACCACTGTTTAAGGGTTAAATAAGTTTTACAATGTTGTAGGTAGCATCAGTTGATGATGACCACTGTTTAAGGGTTAAATAAGTTTTACAATGTTGTAGGTAGCATCAGTTGATGATGACCACTGTTTAAGGGTTAAATAAGTTTTACAATGTTGTAGGTAGCATCAGTTGATGATGACCACTGTTTAAGGGTTAAATAAGTTTTACAATGTTGTAGGTAGCATCAGTTGATGATGACCACTGTTTAAGGGTTAAATAAGTTTTACAATGTTGTAGGTAGCAGCATCAGTTGATGATGACCACTGTTTAAGGGTTAAATAAGT
This sequence comes from Tachypleus tridentatus, assembly GCF_004210375.1. NCBI lineage: Eukaryota > Metazoa > Arthropoda > Merostomata > Xiphosura > Limulidae > Tachypleus > Tachypleus tridentatus. The sequence continues at coordinate 2,504,022 of NC_134833.1, read as the reverse complement.
TTTACAATGTTGTAGGTAGCATCAGTTGATGATGACCACTGTTTAAGGGTTAAATAAGTTTTACAATGTTGTAGGTAGCATCAGTTGATGATGACCACTGTTTAAGGGTTAAATAAGTTTTACAATGTTGTAGGTAGCATCAGTTGATGATGACCACTGTTTAAGGGTTAAATAAGTTTTACAATGTTGTAGGTAGCATCAGTTGATGATGACCACTGTTTAAGGGTTAAATAAGTTTTACAATGTTGTAGGTAGCATCAGTTGATGATGACCACTGTTTAAGGGTTAAATAAGTTTTACAATGTTGTAGGTAGCATCAGTTGATGATGACCACTGTTTAAGGGTTAAATAAGTTTTACAATGTTGTAGGTAGCAGCATCAGTTGATGATGACCACTGTTTAAGGGTTAAATAAGTTTTACAATGTTGTAGGTAGCATCAGTTGATGATGACCACTGTTTAAGGGTTAAATAAGTTTTACAATGTTGTAGGTAGCATCAGTTGATGATGACCACTGTTTAAGGGTTAAATAAGTTTTACAATGTTGTAGGTAGCATCAGTTGATGATGACCACTGTTTAAGGGTTAAATAAGTTTTACAATGTTGTAGGTAGCATCAGTTGATGATGACCACTGTTTAAGGGTTAAATAAGTTTTACAATGTTGTAGGTAGCATCAGTTGATGATGACCACTGTTTAAGGGTTAAATAAGTTTTACAATGTTGTAGGTAGCATCAGTTGATGATGACCACTGTTTAAGGGTTAAATAAGTTTTACAATGTTGTAGGTAGCAGCATCAGTTGATGATGACCACTGTTTAAGGGTTAAATAAGTTTTACAATGTTGTAGGTAGCATCAGTTGATGATGACCACTGTTTAAGGGTTAAATAAGTTTTACAATGTTGTAGGTAGCATCAGTTGATGATGACCACTGTTTAAGGGTTAAATAAGTTTTACAATGTTGTAGGTAGCATCAGTTGATGATGACCACTGTTTAAGGGTTAAATAAGTTTTACAATGTTGTAGGTAGCAGCATCAGTTGATGATGACCACTGTTTAAGGGTTAAATAAGTTTTACAATGTTGTAGGTAGCATCAGTTGATGATGACCACTGTTTAAGGGTTAAATAAGTTTTACAATGTTGTAGGTAGCAGCATCAGTTGATGATGACCACTGTTTAAGGGTTAAATAAGTTTTACAATGTTGTAGGTAGCATCAGTTGATGATGACCACTGTTTAAGGGTTAAATAAGTTTTACAATGTTGTAGGTAGCATCAGTTGATGATGACCACTGTTTAAGGGTTAAATAAGTTTTACAATGTTGTAGGTAGCATCAGTTGATGATGACCACTGTTTAAGGGTTAAATAAGTTTTACAATGTTGTAGGTAGCATCAGTTGATGATGACCACTGTTTAAGGGTTAAATAAGTTTTACAATGTTGTAGGTAGCATCAGTTGATGATGACCACTGTTTAAGGGTTAAATAAGTTTTACAATGTTGTAGGTAGCATCAGTTGATGATGACCACTGTTTAAGGGTTAAATAAGTTTTACAATGTTGTAGGTAGCATCAGTTGATGATGACCACTGTTTAAGGGTTAAATAAGTTTTACAATGTTGTAGGTAGCATCAGTTGATGATGACCACTGTTTAAGGGTTAAATAAGTTTTTACAATGTTGTAGGTAGCATCAGTTGATGATGACCACTGTTTAAGGGTTAAATAAGTTTTACAATGTTGTAGGTAGCATCAGTTGATGATGACCACTGTTTAAGGGTTAAATAAGTTTTACAATGTTGTAGGTAGCATCAGTTGATGATGACCACTGTTTAAGGGTTAAATAAGTTTTACAATGTTGTAGGTAGCATCAGTTGATGATGACCACTGTTTAAGGGTTAAATAAGTTTTACAATGTTGTAGGTAGCATCAGTTGATGATGACCACTGTTTAAGGGTTAAATAAGTTTTACAATGTTGTAGGTAGCATCAGTTGATGATGACCACTGTTTAAGGGTTAAATAAGTTTTACAATGTTGTAGGTAGCATCAGTTGATGATGACCACTGTTTAAGGGTTAAATAAGTTTTACAATGTTGTAGGTAGCATCAGTTGATGATGACCACTGTTTAAGGGTTAAATAAGTTTTACAATGTTGTAGGTAGCATCAGTTGATGATGACCACTGTTTAAGGGTTAAATAAGTTTTACAATGTTGTAGGTAGCATCAGTTGATGATGACCACCGTTTAAGGGTTAAATAAGTTTTACAATGTTGTAGGTAGCATCAGTTGATGATGACCACTGTTTAAGGGTTAAATAAGTTTTACAATGTTGTAGGTAGCATCAGTTGATGATGACCACTGTTTAAGGGTTAAATAAGTTTTACAATGTTGTAGGTAGCATCAGTTGATGATGACCACTGTTTAAGGGTTAAATAAGTTTTACAATGTTGTAGGTAGCATCAGTTGATGATGACCACTGTTTAAGGGTTAAATAAGTTTTACAATGTTGTAGGTAGCATCAGTTGATGATGACCACTGTTTAAGGGTTAAATAAGTTTTACAATGTTGTAGGTAGCATCAGTTGATGATGACCACTGTTTAAGGGTTAAATAAGTTTTTACAATGTTGTAGGTAGCATCAGTTGATGATGACCACTGTTTAAGGGTTAAATAAGTTTTACAATGTTGTAGGTAGCATCAGTTGATGATGACCACTGTTTAAGGGTTAAATAAGTTTTACAATGTTGTAGGTAGCATCAGTTGATGATGACCACTGTTTAAGGGTTAAATAAGTTTTACAATGTTGTAGGTAGCATCAGTTGATGATGACCACTGTTTAAGGGTTAAATAAGTTTTACAATGTTGTAGGTAGCATCAGTTGATGATGACCACTGTTTAAGGGTTAAATAAGTTTTACAATGTTGTAGGTAGCATCAGTTGATGATGACCACTGTTTAAGGGTTAAATAAGTTTTACAATGTTGTAGGTAGCAGCATCAGTTGATGATGACCACTGTTTAAGGGTTAAATAAGTTTTACAATGTTGTAGGTAGCATCAGTTGATGATGACCACTGTTTAAGGGTTAAATAAGTTTTACAATGTTGTAGGTAGCATCAGTTGATGATGACCACTGTTTAAGGGTTAAATAAGTTTTACAATGTTGTAGGTAGCAGCATCAGTTGATGATGACCACTGTTTAAGGGTTAAATAAGTTTTACAATGTTGTAGGTAGCATCAGTTGATGATGACCACTGTTTAAGGGTTAAATAAGTTTTACAATGTTGTAGGTAGCATCAGTTGATGATGACCACTGTTTAAGGGTTAAATAAGTTTTTACAATGTTGTAGGTAGCATCAGTTGATGATGACCACTGTTTAAGGGTTAAATAAGTTTTACAATGTTGTAGGTAGCATCAGTTGATGATGACCACCGTTTAAAGTTAAATAAGTTTTACAATGTTGTAGGTAGCAGCATCAGTTGATGATGACCACTGTTTAAGGGTTAAATAAGTTTTTACAATGTTGTAGGTAGCAGCATCAGTTGATGATGACCACTGTTTAAGGGTTAAATAAGTTTTTACAATGTTGTAGGTAGCAGCATCAGTTGATGATGACCACTGTTTAAGGGTTAAATAAGTTTTACAATGTTGTAGGTAGCATCAGTTGATGATGACCACTGTTTAAGGGTTAAATAAGTTTTCACAATGTTGTAGGTAGCATCAGTTGATGATGACCACCGTTTAAGGGTTAAATAAGTTTTTACAATGTTGTAGGTAGCAGCATCAGTTGATGATGACCACTGTTTAAGGGTTAAATAAGTTTTACAACGTTGTAGGTAGCATCAGTTGATGATCACCATTGTTTAAGGGTTAAATAAGTTTTACAATGTTGTAGGTAGCATCAGTTGATGATGACCACTGTTTAAGGGTTAAATAAGTTTTACAATGTTGTAGGTAGCATCAGTTGATGATGACCACTGTTTAAGGGTTAAATAAGTTTTACAATGTTGTAGGTAGCATCAGTTGATGATGACCACTGTTTAAGGGTTAAATAAGTTTTACAATGTTGTAGGTAGCATCAGTTGATGATGACCACTGTTTAAGGGTTAAATAAGTTTTACAATGTTGTAGGTAGCATCAGTTGATGATGACCACTGTTTAAGGGTTAAATAAGTTTTACAATGTTGTAGGTAGCATCAGTTGATGATGACCACTGTTTAAGGGTTAAATAAGTTTTACAATGTTGTAGGTAGCATCAGTTGATGATGACCACTGTTTAAGGGTTAAATAAGTTTTACAATGTTGTAGGTAGCATCAGTTGATGATGACCACTGTTTAAGGGTTAAATAAGTTTTACAATGTTGTAGGTAGCATCAGTTGATGATGACCACCGTTTAAGGGTTAAATAAGTTTTACAATGTTGTAGGTAGCATCAGTTGATGATGACCACTGTTTAAGGGTTAAATAAGTTTTACAATGTTGTAGGTAGCATCAGTTG